>NC_056735.1:762091296-762118796 GCF_019279795.1 Protopterus annectens | reverse complement strand
GGGTTAGGGACAGGAATAAGGTTAGAGTTAACACACGAGTATGGTGGGCAGGTGGGTTTTATAGCAATAACTAATGACCGGGTGTGGTATATTGAAGATTTACTCATGGTTGGTATGGTTTAATCATGAGGGCGAAGCCTGAGTGATTAAACAAAGGCAGGTGTGGATAAATCATCAATATATCACACCCAGTCATTGTTTATTGCTATTACACAGTGACATTATTTAAGAAAGAAATTAGTTGTTGTTTGTCTTTTGGCTTTTTCCCGGTAAGGGGTCGCCACAGCGGGACTCCGGTCTGCTAATGATTGGCAGTAGATTTTTACGAAACCCTCCCCATGGCTTACAAGGAAAACCAGGCAAAATATTCAACAGAGAAATAAAGTTTGGGCACTATGGAGAACAATTAAAAACCCCGTAGACCAACAACAATTCAGGCAAAAAAGAAAAGAGACTAAGAAAGCTATACTCAAAGATAAAAAAAACTTTTACTTCCACCTCCAACAGACCAACCAAAATAATCCACAAAAGTTCTGGGCTAGCATAAACAGACTACTTCAACCAGGCCAAGCCGCAACACCACCCCCTATAGGATCAAATTCCGACAATCCAAAGCAAACTGCTAATGCTTTTAATACCTTCTTCACTGAGGCCATCCAAACACTTGCTAATCAACTAACAGCTGATAGCTCTGCCCTTCCAACCAATACTACTAACTCTCTCCCAACTCTAAACCTGCAACTGTCCCAACTCTACCTCATATGCAACCTCTTAAGTAAACTAAAACCTACTACCCTCTCAGCTGACCAGCTACCTGCTGAATACCTGCAAAAGGCAGCCAAAGTCACAGCTTATCCTGTATCATTGCTGATAAATAGAACCATACAAGAAAGCACTATTCCCACCATCTGGAAAATCTCCTACATTATCCCCCTACACAAGGGTGGAAACTCCAGAGAATATTCTAACTATCGCCCCATAGCACTACTTTCCCCATTAGCTAAAATAATGGAAAAGTGCATCCACAGACAGTTGCTAGACCACCTACTCCAGAACAATTTACTGGCCAAATCTCAACATGGCTTCAGGCCTTTCCACAGTACAACTGCACTCCTATCCTTCACTGACAGCATCAATAAAAACCGTAATAACAATCTTCTCCCTTCAGCACTTTTCATCGACCTTTCAAAAGCATTCAACATGGTCAATCACCACTTACTTCTCAATATTCTAAAATACTTCTCTCTAGACACAAAGACTATAAAATGGTTCCAGTCCTACCTTGATAATAGACAGCAGGCAGT
Organism: Protopterus annectens; assembly: GCF_019279795.1. NCBI lineage: Eukaryota > Metazoa > Chordata > Ceratodontiformes > Protopteridae > Protopterus > Protopterus annectens. Next base: position 762,117,492 of record NC_056735.1, on the reverse strand, counting down.
GCTATGGGACAACAACCTCTCATCCCATCTCCCAGTTACCCTAGGTGTTCCTCAGGGCTCTATATTGGACCCCCTCCTTTTCTCAATATTTATCAATGACCTCAACCTAGCTATTCCTTTAACTAACTGTGTACAATATGCAGATGATTCAACAATAATCTGCTCAGCTAAATCTCAATCCCAACTACAGACTCTAACTCAATGTTCAATAAAACAGAAAATTGATTTCTACAATGCTGCCTCCTCTTGAACCCCAAAAAAACCAAGCTCCTCCTCTTCACTCCTACCCATAAATCACTCCCAATTAACTTTTCAGTCTTATCCAATAATGGTACACTCATATCTCCCGATCCAACAACTAAACTTCTAGGGGTAGCCATTGATAACAACCTGATCTTTGAAACCCATATTAACAATACCATAAAAACTGTCAACATGAAACTAGGCTCCCTCTATAGGATAAAACCCTTTCTCTCCCCACTAGCCAGAACCACTATTGCCTATTCTCACTTTATCTCCACACTTCTCTGTGCTTCTTCCATATATACTAACTTGTCAAAAAATAACCTTAACAAGCTATCCAACGCTTACAATAGCATTGCCAGATTTGCTACTGCTTCCTCTTTTAGGACCCATCACTGCCATAACCTGAAACAATTACGCTGGTTAGAGCTTATGAATCAGATTCACTTTAAACAACTCACCATTGCGCACAAAATCCTTTTCCAACCTACCAATACCCCAATACTTGCTAGTCTCATTACCCAATATAAGAACCTTTCAACTTTATGCTCATCTAATAAACAACTAGTATCAACATGTAAATCTAATAACATGGCAGGAGATGCTCTGTTGTCAAATGCAGTTGGAAAGTATTGGAACCAACTCCCCCATGAACTTACATCACTGTCTTCATTTACACTTTTTAAACATAATCTGAAACTCTATCTTAAAACCCATTGGTTATGCCCCTGTACAAATCCAGACTAATCTCATACTATATCCCAAATACCCTCTCTTAAGACCCAATCCCTGCTCTATCTGTGCCTTTTTAGATCAAGGCCTATCCTTGGCAAAAACATATCTTATCCTAATAGAGATAATTTAAAATACCTAGTTAAATTCTCCTGCAAATAATTCTAAAGCATCCTACGTAATGGCAGGCAACAAGTATTGTTTAAACTGTGAGCATTGCTGAACTGTTGAAACTTGAAGTATGTATTTGTTTAACAATTACTTTCTAGTTACGAATGAAGTCTTGTACATAAGGTCTAAAATATCTTATCTAATGCTTGTAACATGTTTTTTTGTATAAATTGTGAAGATTCCTGAACTGTTTAAAATTTGTAGTATTTAACTGTATAACAACTAGTACCTGTATGTTAGTAGTCTAGTAATCTCATGGAGCTTATCTTCCCGGGACTCTACTGAAAATGGACATAAATCCAGTTAGACTATCCCAGTTCGATTCTCGGCTGGAGTGCCTTCTGTGTGGAGTCTGCATGTCCTCCCCGTGGTCGAGTGGCATTTGAAAGACATACGTGAATGAGCATGCCTTCGTCGAAGGTTGGGCATCGGGCTGGCAACTCGGCACCATAAAAATCTACTGCTAATCCTTAGCGGACCGGAGTTCCACTGTGGCGACCCCTAACCAGGAAAAGCCAAAAAGACAAACAATATATATTTTTTTACATTTTTTCTTTTGTATACGATCACTTTATTTAATGAAGTGTTGGTCTCTAAGAACCATATTTTCTTTGTTTTTGTCAATGGTGACGAAAGTGGTTAATAAACGTTTTGGTGCCTGTTTAATGTGTTTTTAAATCCTTTTGGAACCTTGCTGCTAGCATTACATTTTGTCATTTTATTAGTTTTTATTTGAACACCACACCACACAGTTTTTTTTTTATTAGTTTTTATTTGAACACCACACCACACAGTTTTTTATTCAGATGGTGTTTTTTGGTGGTTATGGAGCTCAATATTATGGATTCTTTGGATTAAATTCTTTCTTCTCTTACCCCTGTTAACAGGGAAGAATTTAACAAACTTTATTCAGAGGTGTCTTCTGTCAAAGGGGACCTGACTCATTTGATCAAATTATTCTAGCAAGCTTTGGGTGAGAACGTCACTTTGTCAAACAGACCCGCTTCTTTAGTTTCATTTCCAGGTCATTCAATCAGACAGGAGACTTCCCACAATGGGGCCGGTTCAGTTATGGTGTACAATGTTTCAAACATTCATATAATACCTAAACCTGATTCATTTGGATGTATCACACTTCAAGGCAGATCAGGTGCTTGTGTCAATGGGGCAAACATGGACCATGCAGGTACTGGTTTTCAATTATTTTCTTATGCGGCAATAGCTAGCTTGCCTCCTCTTTCTAGAGGACAGAATCAAATTGCAAAAATGGCCCCTGTTGCTAGCAATGGATTGGGCTTAAATAGTACTACAAACAACTGGAGAGAGACCTGTTCAATTTTAAACATGTCACTGAGGAAAATTTGTGACTACAGTACAGAAATGAATGTTCCATCTGTTGCTTTTGTTTCTGTCTATCACTATATGTGTTCTTTAAAAGATATGATTGGGTTGTTAAAGAAAAAATTAACTAAAGTTAAGACTTTGCAGACTGACAATGGTTATCTGTGACATTGTTTAAAGCTCAAAATTATGCTTCAAGGGCTTCTTGCATTCAAATTTCCTTTTGGTTTAGGTTATGACAGTGAAGTGTTTACTGATTTTACTAGTATGTTTGACCATCAGGGTTTTGAATTAACGGAGATGTTTGTCAAATATAATAATGCTAATATTATCTCAGCATTAGCTGAAGTTGAAAAGTTGAATTTAGAAATTCAACAGGATTTAATTTTTTAACAATATAAAGATTTATATATGAAATATTTTTACAATGTAGATAAGAATGTGACACTTTTTTTAAAAATGAAACAAAATAATTTATTTAGGGTATAAAACAATTTGAAAATAATGATGTTCATCCTATTAAAAATAGGCCACATTAAATAAGGGTAAAAGGTTTAACTCTTTTCATGATCATGTGGATTTCACCAACAAGTTAGGTGATTCCAGTTTGGAGGGTGATATTGAGATATTGTTGGAAGGAGAAGCTGGATATACAAATTTCACTTCTTTTGATTCTTCACATGTCACCATAGCTGGCAAGCCATTCCAAACAATGTATGGATTACAGGATGAGCTCCTACCATGACACCCAGGACAATTACCACCCCAGGAAAACAGGGAGAGGAGGATGTACATAAGAGTTTTTTATATTCCTTTAAGAGCTATTCCGGTCTATGGGCATGTGCATATAAGTACTGTGCACTTGCAAGCAGGAGTGCCATTTTGTAGTGAGCAGCCGAGGTGTGAGCATACATGTGATTAGTAGTTAGTTTGTTTAAGTTTAATGTTACCGTTTTCCATCTTGATGTATTTGTGTGTAATAAACTACTTAAATGAACTCCCAGCCTCACTGTCTTACTCACTATACATAAGACAAATGACATGGTGTCAGAATGAGATGCAAAGTAGAACTTCTTCAAGCCCATGATGCAGGCAGTTACAGTTGGAGGAATATACAGGAGTGAATCATCTAGCTCAAACGACTTGCAAACAGGTTAGAAAGACCAATTCAGGAAATAAAACTCATTTAAATTACTTTTTTACTCAACAAATATAAAATGAAGCATTAAAACCATTCAAAACAACTTTTTAATTAAACAAAATGTTCAAAATTATATATTGGTACAAATACTCAAAATGTTTACAAAACTGCTTGAAATAACTTCTGAAGTGCATAAAATGTATAAAAAAGGGAAAATAACCATATGTTTCTACTATGTGTTTCTGTTTTGTATTGACTCAAGCTATCCCAGATATCTGAGGTGCACAGAGTGTTTGCAAGTTTGTGCAATATTACACTACAGTTATTTCAGAGAAAATGGTCATTTCAAAGAGTTTGTGGTGCAGTTGAATATTTTTTCTAGTACCTGGTATATCCATGTGTGCATTTGAATATAATTACAAGGGCATTCTGTTGGCATGGCAGAAGGAGTTTGCAGACCTGCTCCACTTGTATTTGATAATCATGCTGCTAAACATTGGAGAGTGAGCAAGATTATGATATTTTCATACAGGCTGCTTTTTCTGACAAAGATGCACATACAAAGGCATTTATTCTGCTTAAGTTAGCTGGGTCAGAAGCCATTGAAAGGGAGCGTTCATTTGTGTATGTCCCAGCTGTGTATGCAGGGGAGGGTGAAGACTGCCATATAGTGGTACCTGCTGAAACCGGGGAAGACCCTGAGTGCTTAAAATGTAAATTTAGAGAAATGTGTAACCCCCAAATGAATATTACAATAGAAAGGCACATATTTTATACAAGAGATCAAAAGCCCAGTGAAATGTTTGCTAACTAACTTGTGAAACAAGGCAAAAACATGCAGATTTGGCGATTTAAGGGATGAGTTGATAACAGAGATGCTTGTGTGTGGTATTAAAGGTGATGCAGTGAAAAGGATTTTGCTTTAAGACAGTGATTTAACTTTGAATAAGGCCATAGAGATTTGTCAAATATATGAGTTTACAGAAAAGCACATGAATATGCTTACAAATGAGAAATGCATGCTTCCAGTGCCTTACAATGCTAATGTTGATAGTATGCTGCACATGGTTAAAAGATACATGCTTAAGGATGTGGTAGCTTCAGTGAAAACCAGAGCCTTTCTAGCAAGTTCCAGCACAGTTGCAGTAAAATCCACAGCATGCTCAGTAGAGCACAGAGTGACTCATCAAAATCGATGAATGTGCCCAGCCCCACCTAGCCTCATAGTTAATTGTCGTAATTGTGCTGGTAATCATGAACCTAAAAGAGAAAAGTGCATAGCTTTTGGTGAGTAGTGCCACACATATAAACAGTGGAATGATTTCAAAAGACTTTGTAAATCAAATGAGGCTCATTCTTTTATTAAAAGAAAACATTCAAAGAGGCAAGTTGATCAGCTAGAAAGCTGTGACCCTACTTTTTATGTTGATGGTGTGTCAGTGCCTGATGAAACAGTCAATGCAGTAGATTTGTGGGCAAAGAACAAATTATTTTGTACTGTTCTGATTAACAGGAGGTCTGTACAGCTCATTTGATTCTGGTTCAGATTGCAATGTTATGTAGCAAACATATTTGCCAATGTAAGAGCTACTGAGAAGCTTGATCTGGCAAAGTGTGCAAAGCTTGTTGCTTATGGTGGTGAGAAAATTCCAACCGATGACTCAGTAGTGCTTTTATGTTACTCTGCTGAGAGCAGCTATGACTTGCAATTTTACATAGTCAAAAGGCATGTTCAGTCATTGTTAGGCCTCAAAGATAGTTTGAAAATGAGACTGCTTTTATTTAATGCAGAAGTTCACCATGTAAGCACGAGTAACAATAAAAATTTTGCACAAACTATTTCTTCTGACTATGCTGATCTTTTTGAAGACAAATTAGGCAAACTCCCAATTATGTACACCATGAAGTTAAACCCTGAAGTAAGCCCAGTTATCAGACCAGCAAGGAAAGTTCTAGTAGCCTTGCAAGGCAGAGTAAAAGCTCAGCTAGACAGAATGGTATATTTAGAAGTAATTTGTTCAGTAGAAGACCCAACTGAATGGGCATCTTCCATGGTGGCAAGCTCATAAGAAGAGCTCAGACAATATTATAATATGTATTGATCCAAAAGACTTGAACAAAGCACTAAAACGTCCTCATCATCCAATGCATACAGTCGAAGAAGTTGCTGCTCTTATGCCAAACACCACTGTTTTTCTTTCTTAGATGCAAAATGTTCATTTTGGCAAATTTTGCTTGACTAAAAATCTGCATTGCTCACTACTTTCAGTATACCATTTGGAAGGTGCAGATTTTTGAGAATGCCATTTGAGATAAATTCTGCCAATAAAGTCTTTCAGCTTGCAATGGAGCAAATTTTTTCTGGCTATCCTTGTGCTATCATAGTAGATGATATTCTTGTAGGAGGCAATGGTGAAGTCGAACATGATAGAAACCTCAGGAAAGTTCTGGAATGTGCTGATGAAGTGAGTCTTAAGCTAAATCCTCAGAAATGCAAACTCAGGCTACAAGAAGTTACTTATGTGGGTCATTTGTTTACTAGTTCAGGCTTAAGACCAGATCCTTCCAGGCAATCTGCAATTCTTGAGATGCCAGCACCAGACAATATCACATCCTTATGTTTTGTTGGCACGGTCAACTATTTGGGCAAGTTCATTCCAGATTTGAGTGAGCTTTCAGCACTGCTGAGAGAGCTGACATGCAAAGATGTAACTTGGTCCTGGTAAGAACAACACCGAATAGTATTTGATGTCCTGAAACAGAGAATTGTCAGTCCACCCACTTTGAGATATTATGATGTTCACAAATCTATAACTCTTTCCTGTGATGCTTCAACGTTTGGTCTTGGTGCAGTCATTCTTCAAGAGAGTAGGCCAGTAGCCTAGGAATCTAGAACCCTAACCCTAACCCAAACTGAGATGCAGTATGCTCAAACAGAGAAAGAGCTCTTGGCAATTGTGTTTGCATGTTCTAAGTTCCATGATTATTTCTATGGCTGACCTATTCAAATCATGATTGACCACCAACCTTTGGTCACTATTTTGAAAAAGCCTATGCACACAACTCCTGTGAGATTGCAATACATGATGTTAAAGTTGCAAAAGTACAATTTTCACTTGGTCTACACAAAAGGCAACCTTCTTTATCTTGCTGATACTTTATCTAGATCACCCAGAAAAAAACACTGAACAGCATGACAATGAGAAACCTAATTTTGAAGTCATGGAAGTGAGAAATGTTTCTTCCACGGGTCTTGATGAGCTTAGAACTTACATAGCTTCAGATCCAATTCTCCAGAAGATCAACCACTTTATTAGTCGAGGATGGCCATCAAAGCAATCTTATTTTCCTCCAGATGTGTAGCAGTATTTCCATTACAGAGATGAGATTTTGATGGAAAGTGGTATCAAAATGAAAGGTCCAGAAGTGATTGTTCCAAAATCCTTGCAACATGAGTATATTAATTATCTTACATTGTGGCCACCTAGGAACTGATTCTACCAAAAGAAAGGCAAGAGGACTAGCATTTTGGCCTTCCATGTCAAAAGACATTGAGAAAGAACTCTCATTTCATTCTGTTTGTAATAGTAATAAACCACATCAACAAAAAGAACCACTTCAGCTAAGCCAGATTCATAAACTACCTTGGTCGACAGTAGCTACAGATATTTTCTTATGCAATAATCAATATTACTTGGTGTTAGTAGATTCTTATTCAAATTGGTTCGAGATTGACCTACTTCCTAATCTCATGCCCCATACCATCATTACTAAGTTGAAGAGACATTTTTCTGTCCATGGTAGCTTGCACAAAGTCATTTCTGACAATGGTGCACAGTATGCAAGCTAGCAGTTCAAAAGATTTGCTGAAACATGAGACTTTACTCATGTTACAAGTAGTCCTGAATACCCACAATCAAATGGCATGGCAGATCGTGCAGTTCAAAGTGAAAAACAGCTGTTGGAAAAGTCTGTGTGTGATAATGCTGGTGTTTTTCTAAACCTGCTTAACTCAGAAACATACCTCACGACAATATTCTTGGTTTACCTGCCAAGAGGTTAATGTCAAGACAAACCAGAACCACACTGCCAATCAGTAAGAGTTTGTTGGTTCCAAGTGCTAAGAACAACAAAGTAGTGAAAGCTCAACTCCTAAAGAAGCGTTTGTCTCAAAAGTCCTACTATGATAAAACCAGCAAGCCTCTGAATACACTGAAAAGAGAGATAGTGAAGATGCAGACAGCTAAAGGATTTGACTGAATAGGACTTGTAAAACATTTGTGTGAAGAACTGAGAATGTACATCACTGTGTCACAAGGCATGGAATTCAGGCAGAATTGGAAACATTTACAATCAGTGATCGAGCCGGTGTTAAAACACTTTGCTTGTAACAAAGATGCTAATTCTCAGAGTGATTTGTCCAATGTTCCTGTCCCAGAGAATATTTCATGACCTGTTCCTGTTCTGGAAACTATCCCTGAGAGTTCTCAAGAAGAACATTCCCTAGTGACTGTCCCTATTGCTAAACCCAATTCTAGTTATTACATTATGAGGTCAAGTTGTATCTCAAGACCTACTCTCAAATACACAGCAACCTGGATATGATTATTTGTATATATCTGTATAATTTGCATGCTGATATGATTGTCATTGTTTATTTGCATGACCAACTAGTCAAAGAGGGAGGATGTAGATCAAACTGCGTATGTTCCTTTAAGAGATATTCCAGTCTATGGGCACTTGCATATAAGTACTGAGCATGTGCAAGAAGGAGTGCCATTTTGTAGTGACCAGCCAAGGTGTAAGCATCCGTATGTGTATTAGTCGGTTAGTTTGTTCAAGTTTAATGTTACCATTCTCCGTCCTGATGTATTTGCATGTAATAAACTACTTAAATGAACACCCAGCCTAATCATCTTATTCGCTATACACAAGACGAGTGAGAGACGAGACAATAGTTATTGAAGAAAATGGAGTGATTTCTCTTATAAGGGTTACCACATTTTTAACTATACGAACACGTCTATTACCAAGGATTATGTTTCTCTTTTTCAAAAGGGGTTGAAGTTTGTCCCCACTAGAGACTTTGATGTAGCTAATTCTCTAGTTGAGGTAAAATTACTTACAAGGAAACCAAACTGAACAGTTTATTTTGAGGACAACAACAAGTATAACATGGATGCTACAGTATGTGTCAACAATATTAAGAAAAAGAGAACTTTCAACACTCAGTTAATATTTTTGAAAAGGCTGTTATTGGCCAACTGTAAGTCTCATGTTTTTTCACCATAATTTAACCATTGATGAAAGAGCACTTTTAGATAGTTTGCAAAAGGATAGGTGAATTCATATAATGAAACCTGACAATAGTGGTGGAACTGTCCTTTTTGATTTCTTGGACTATTCTAGTGCCATATCTAATATTTTAAATAACACCTATACTTCTGTGTCTAGAAATGAAATCAATATTGCCTATGCAAGAATAGACTCTCACCTAGAAGAATTTTATTCATTCATAGAACAGATCCAGAGACATATATATATTTTTTGAAAATTGCCAGGCTGATTATTCCAACAATCTTTTTCATACCTAAAATTTACAATGGTATTGAAACCCCCCTTTTAAACCAATAGTAGCAACCCAGGGTTTGAAGACTTACCCATTAGCCATGCTAATTGATAATTGGTTAAATCCAATTTACAAAATGGTCCCGCATTTACTTATTAATTCATGGGATTTTTTAAGGTGACTTAAAAATGATTTATGGAACAAAGATTTTATTTTTCTCACCATCAACATCACTGTTTTATTCACAGTTATATCTAACGACAGAGGTCTTGAAATTTTTCACAATAGTTTGGTAGAGTTCACATGTTTTCCCAATGACAAAATTAATTCAATAGTAGATATGACTTCTATGGTCTTAGACAACAATTATATTTTCTTTGAAGACTTTTTAAACAAATTAGAGGTGCAGCTAGGGGAGCATCATGTTCCCCTGTGTATGCCAACCTTGTCTTATTGGACTGGGAAAACAGATTTGTGTTTAACTCTGCACCGTTTAAACACTTTAAATTTCATGAATTATTTTTAGATGACATTTGTATTTTATGGGATAGTCCCAAGCATCAAACACAGCTTTTTAAAACTGAATATTTGAATAAGACAACTGATTTCCTAAAATTCACTTTTAGCTTTCACAAGTGCAATATTAACAATTTGAACACAATAGATGGATAGATGTTTTAAGTTCAAAATACATAGAAAATCAACCTTTAGTAATTCATACTTAGTTGTCATCCCGTCTTACAAAAAAAAAAAGAGTTTAGTGAAAGGACAATGCATAAAGGTAGCTAGGATGACTTCACACAAGTAGGATCTTGCCATTGAACCACTGAACTGAACAAAATAGCCAATATGTTTATGGCTAGGAGTTACCCAGAGGTATTAGTGAAATAAATCAGTTGTAATGTTCAGTCTGAATGGGGTTTTAAATAGAAACTCTTATTAGGGGTTTCCTTGTCAAATGTAGCTTTGTGCAAACCCACTGGCAGTTTTGAAAAAGCCTTGGTTATTCAGTATAGTCATCTTTCTGGAGACATTAAAAATATTGTCAAGAAAAATTGGAACATCTTGAGGGCTAGTCCTACTATTTTTTAACTTTTGTGAATGTAAACATTTTTTATATATAAAACAGCCCATAATTTTAAGAACTTGTTGGAATTGGGTGTTAATTACGATATGACAATTCCCACATCCAAGTTTGGGACTACATGGTGCGGTTTTTGTAAGCAGTGCCTATATATTTTTTAAAGTGAAACTTAACTTCGAACAACAGTTTCCATTCTAGGTTACTTCTAATTAAGGGTAACTGCTCCTCGAAGTGTGTTGTTTATACTTCTAAGTGCTCAGGATGTTCTGATTTGTACGTGGGCAAGACCATATGTTGCCTATGCAAAAGAATCTGTGAGCACTATTAGGATATCCAGAGTAAAAATGAGAATATATATATATTATATATATATATATATATATATATATATATATATATATATATATATATATATATGGGTCCGCCTGACAACGTCGACAGCTCAGAACGCCGACACCGAGAACACCGACGCCAGAAGATTGACAACTGAGAAGACCGACGGATGAAAACACCAACGCTGAGAACACCGACATGGGAAAAGGCTGTGTAAGTATGCGGTAGTGATGGACGTTAGGGTGCGAGTAAGGTAAGTGTGCGATATTGACGGTCTGTAGGGATAGGGGTGGGTTAAGTGAGTTAGGGTTAGGGCGCGGGTTAGGTAAGTGTGCGGTAGTGATAGTCTTTGGGTTAGGGGCGGGTTAAGTGAGTTAGGGTTAGGGCGCGGGTTAGGTAAGTGTGCAGTAGTGATAGTCTTTGGGTTAGGGGCGGGTTAAGTGAGTTAGGGTTAGGGCGCGGGTTAGGTAAGTGTGCGATAGTGTCGGACCTTAGGGTTAGGGTTTGGGTTAAGGTTGTAGATAGTTGTGTATGTGAGGTTTAGTGTGGGTTTGTAAGGACTTTGGTGTGCTTGTGTTGTGTGTGTGCTTTTTGGACAGGGGATTTGTTTTGTTTGTTGATTGTCGTTATTATGGTGTGTTGGGCATGTGAGGTTTCATGTTTGTGAACTGTCGGTTATGTGGTGTCGGTAAACTGGTTGTCGATGTTGTGGCTTGTCGACCTTGTCTGGTAGACCCATATATATATATATATATATATATATATATATATATATATATATATATATATATATCTATATAAAACACAAATCTTGTGGAAATGAAGGAAAGCAGCAGGTTCTTGTTTCACAGCAAAAAATAATCGTTACAATTCCAGCAGTATTCAGCAAAATATTGATTTAATTCCAGCTGGAATTAAATCAATATTTTGCTGAATACTGCTGGAATTATATCAATTATTATTTGCTGTGAAACAAGTACCTGCCGCTTTCCTTCTTTCCACAAGGTTTGTATATTTTATAAGTTACAGTCAACTTTGAGACAAAGTGTTTAATACTACATATATATATATATATATATATATATATATATATATATATATATATATATATAAATCATTTTTATTAAGTGTAATATATATTTTTTTTACTTTTTTTTCTTTTGCATGTGATCAATGTATTTAATGAAGTGTTGGTCTTTTTACAAACCGTGTTTTTTTTTTTTGTTTGTTTTGTTTTTAACAATTAATGGATGATTACAATTTAGTATAAAAGGACTACACCAATTGATGATGTTATTCTGATAAAGTCCCATTTTAATGGGGATGAAAGTGCTTAATAAACATTTTGTGCATCTTTAACATGTTTTTGAATCCTTTGGGAACCTTGCTCCTGGTGTCACATTTTTTTTTTGCATAACTTTGATATCTCATGATGTCTTTTCCATGTTACCTCAACCTGTGGGACAGAGTCCCCAGAGGGAAAACCCCTAGGGAGACCCTAATAACAAAAATTCTGCAAAATGATGGACCCAAATAAAGGCCTTGACCTACTCTAAACATCCAGCTTGTAACGGGATACAAAGGCATTAGTGTTAGACCAGGTAGCTGCACCACAAATATTATTAATAGAGGCCTGCGAGAAACAAACAGATGAAGTAGCCACTGCTCTAACTGGAATTACCTTTAGATTTTGCAAGTAAAGACATTCCTTTCACTGAGAAGGAGATACAATCTGAGAGCCATTTGGATATGGTCACTCTGGAAACAGGCTTTCCAATCTTAGACTTTGAAAAGGATACAAAATGCTGGTCAGTGTTCCTAAAATTTCTGGCTCTCTCCAAATAAATATCTGAGTTGTATGTGCACATACAAACAATGAAGCAAATGTCTGCCCTTGTTTCTGAAATTTGGAAAGGACATTAGCTGGTGGATAGGCTGGTTGAAAGTAGACTCTCAAGCAATCTTGGGCAGAAAGAAATGGGTTGTCCTCAAGGTAAATCTATCCTTATGAATGATCAATCAGAGTATAGTGCTTGGATATCAGATACTCTGGCTGAAATAACAGCCACCAAAAAGAGAGTTTTCCCTGACACTAATTTTATGGATGTCATGGCCAAAGGTTCAGAGGAAAGTATAGCAGGAACTTGGATTATCAGAGAAAGATCCCAAGGAGATACCAGATCCTGAATAGTTGAACACAACAAAAACGTGCCCCCCAGAAAGGCTTTAGAGCTTAAGAGTCACCAAAGAATTATTCTAACTTTCTTACTGGCAGAGATAAACAGCAGTTAGTTGTACCTTTTTAATAGACTAACAAATCAGAATGAAAAAGACCAGCCAAGAAGTCCAGGATGGCATCCAAAGGTGCTGAAGATGGGTCCAAACCTTTGGAAAAGGCCCAAACAGAAAAAAAAAACTCTTCCATTTACTAGCAAACATTCTTGTTGGATTTTTTTGGGGATGAATAAAAGGTATGAATAACTCACAGAGCTTGGGAATCCTGGCCATCATCAGAATTGTAGAGATCATGCAGTTAGTTTGAGGGTGTGAAAGTTCAAAATTGGTAATCCTGAAGCATGAAAGATTAGATCTAGAATCAGATCCAGCACCCAGAGAGGCTGAAGCAGGTAAGGCCAGAGAGAAGGGAACCAGACTTGCTGGGGCCAGAAGTGGGTAATGAGGATCACTGTCATGATGCAACAGATTGCCTTCTGAAGAAACTTGATGATCAAGGGTGTTGGGGGGGTAAGAATAAAGGACACTCAGAGGAAAGCATACAAAAGAGCATCCCTTGGTGACTCTCCCTGAGGAGAGATCATGGCAGAAAATCTTCTGCACATTGTGTTGGGCAGAGAAGTGAAAAGATCATAACAGGGAGTGCTGCACAGGCTGAATATTTGTGCTGCTACCTGTGGATTCAGGGGCTGGTCATGAGACAGAAGGATGTTCTTGCTCTAACTGTCTGCCAGAACACTGGATTTCTCCAGGATGTGACTTGTAATCAGAAAACAAAGACAGGACATCACCTATTGTCAATCTTCTTGGTCTTTCAAGAAAAGGATAGGAACAAATTGTCTTTGCTTGTTCAGATACAAAATCACTGACATGTTGTCCATGTGGATAGCAATCACACCCCCTGGGAGAATGTCCTTAAAGCCCTGCAATTATAGGAGGACCGCCCTTATATCCAAGATATTGATGTGAAGATTGGCCAAAGCTGATTACAAGCTCCTGAGGGATGGCATAAACAGCTTCACAGCCCCCTCCCCCTCTGTAAAAACTGGCACCAATGTCCAAATCTACACCAAAGTACTACAGAAGCATTTATATAGATGCATGGAATCAGGAATATCTGACAGGAAAAAATCATCCTCCGCAAGGAAGAGTAAACCTGTCTGGTGGACATCTGCAATAAAATGATATAACAAAAGGAACAAATTGCTGTCCAGGACCAAGAAGAAGCAGATGCCCAACTGGAAGCAATCTCTCCTTAGCCTGAACAAGCAAATAAGAACACTAGTGAAATCCTCTAAAGTCAACTTTGAGTCCAAATTGGTCACATCTACAAAAATTAAGGCCTTCTTCACATATGTCTGCAATCTCAAAGGAAGCACCCAGATCTGTTCAGAACTGGTGGTCCAGGACACCGCATACACAAATGCTGTAGATATAGCCAACCTACTGGCTGACAGATTCAGTGAAAACTTCACCCCTCTGTTCCCCATCAGTAAATCAAGTCATCCCCAGTATCTGCCCCCCAACCCTTATCTCTAGGCAACAGGTCATCACTGCCTTCTCAAAGGCAAAAAAATACAGCCTTCACATGTCTCAATAACATCCCAGGCTGCATCCTACATGAACTCAAGCATGAACTTGCAGCACCATTAGGCACCCTGTTCAACCAAAGCCTGAGTATTGGCTTTGTCCCAGCCAAGTGGAGGACAGCCACTGTCATCCCTTTACACAAAGGTGGAGCATCCACTGATCCAGGACATTATAGACCCATCAGCCTAACTAGCCTGATCTGCAAGGCCATGGAATGGATTATCATGGACCTCATTAACAGGGACATTGGCAACCTTCAAACATTCAACCCCACACAGTTTGGCTTTGTCTAGGGGAGGTCATGTGTGTTAAATCTGGTCAACTTCTTTAAGGCAGTCACCAAAGCCATGGACAAGGGGAAAACAATGCGCAGCACCTACCTTGACCTGGCCAAAGCCTTCGAGACAATTCCCCACTTGGGCATAATAGATAAACTCTCTCAACTAGGCATTAATCCATATGTTACCAGATGGGTAGCAAACTGGATCACTGAGAGAATCCACCTAATCAAAATAGGGGAAGCCACCTCAAGCAGTAGACCCATAACGAGTGACGTATCCCAGGAATCTGTCCTGGGGCCTCTGTTATTTGGGATATACTTCTCTGAGGTGCAGGCCAAAACCAGTGGGCTATGGCTGACCATGTTTGCAGATGACTACAAGCTGGGTGCGGTCATCAATTCCCCAAGTGATGTGGATGTCCTCCAAGAGGGTCTCACCCAAACAAATGACTGGTGCCAGAAACATGGCCTCAAGCTGAATGCCAAAAAATGCATCATCATCCCCTTTGGGGAGAGTGACATCCCCATATATTATCACATTAATAACAATTTCCTAAGCAAGCAATCAGTTGTGAGGAATTTGGGCAACCAGGTTGATAGCAACCTGACTTTTGACTACCATGTCGCTTCCGTTGTATGGAAAGCTTTCTACATGACCCACCTCATAAGTAAGGGTATCTCATCCAGGGACAAGGAGGTCATAACATCCCTGTATTCTTCCCTTATAAAGTCAATTACTGAGTGCAATGCCCCATTTGGCATGTACCTCACAAAGCAGAGGTTCCTCATCAGGAGAATCTAGGACCTCAAACATCTGCCCTACACAGATAGGCTTAAAGACTGTCACTCTACTCAGTTTCATAAAGACTCCTCAGAGGTGACCTCTGTCTGGCATACAAAGCAATCTCAGACCCTGCCTTGATGGGATTGCTGCATATCTACAAGTCAAGCTCCACTTGAGTAACCCGCACATGCGACCTCAACCTGGTCTGTGACATCAATAGGACTTGTTGGTAAGATAGAGTTGTGTCCCAGAAACTCCCTCATCTATGACATAGACTCCCTCTCCATGTCAAGCAAAGTACCTCATTATCCCTTTTTAAGAGTAACCTAGATAACTGAATAGGAAACAGAAAATACACCCCTGGGATTCCACCTGTGCCCCTGATGGACAGGGGCTTTGGGTGCTAACTTATCTAAACATGGACTAAATTATTGGCTAGGCTTATAAAGGTCTCAGGGCCAATAGTCTAGTAACTTCCTATGATCCCATAATCCTATGGAATAGACAAGGCAACTTTGCTGGTCTGGTGGGACCTCCTGAATTATTTAGTTGTCCAGAAGTTTCTGAAGTTTGACTGCTGCATCCCTTCACTCATGGAGGTGGTATGACCAGAAAAGATTTTTGGGAGTCATTTGGAGTAAATAAAAAGATAATTCTATAACCTCTGGACATGATTCTCAACACCCATGTATCAGAGGTGATGGCCTCCCAAGCTATTGGGTGGATAAGCCAAGTGACTTCTGGCTGTCTCAAGAGCAGAGCAGTTGAGCAACTGAGGAGTGCTGAAATGCCCTGCCAGAAAAAGCCCCAAGGAAGCCCTGGTTCTGCAGCGTACCTCTGCCCCATGGGTGGCATCCATGATGGGTACTCTTCTGCTACTTGAGGAACCATTACCAGGAGAGCCAGGAGTTTCTTGAAATAACTGCTGTGCTCTATGAAAAAAAGGTGCTTGTCCACCTTCTGATTCATAGAGAAAGATTGCTGAGGGGTGGCAAAATGCACAACAATGGTAGACAGAGTCTTTCTCTGCTGTTCACTTCTAGCTAGCATCTCCTTGTCCTTTGCACCAAACAGGGAAGAATTGTCAAAAGGAGCACTGAGGAAGGATGCCTTAAAGCAATCTTCAAAATTATATAAACACATTCAGTGGTGCATGGCAATGCCAGTGCCTGCCAAGTGGGACATCCCATCAGCTGCTTTGGTCAACAGCCTTCTGCTGAGTCTCACAACCTTTGATACTTAAGTAAGTAGGTCTCGCTGAAGTTTCTTCAAATGGACAAGGTAGATGAGCACACTCAAGGCAAAGGTGGCTGAAGCATACACTAGCTCTTCCAAGTGATTCAGAGCCTGAGATTCCCTCTTGGGCAGATGGACCAATGAACTCTCCTCAGAGAAGTCCTTCTTAGTGACCGCCACAACCACAATAGCATCTGCACCCTTGCACCAGAGGGGGTCTGTCCTTAGGGGGGGATCCTGTTTTCTGTGGAATGGTTTCACTATTTTGGGTTCCCTCCAAGCCCACAGTGACACCAGGTCTATAATGGTATCTGGAGGGGGGATCACCCAGAATATGTATGGGCCTACTCTGAAGGCTTCCAGAAACACAGACTCCTCTAGGGAAAGGGCATCTGTGGTTAATTTCCCCTGCTACTTCAACAATTCTTGCAAATCATCAAAGGATGCATCACTGTGGGATGATTTGGGGGAGCTTTCCCCTTCATTAAGGCCAGTGACCTCAGTGAAGGATTTCTCAGTGGAATCCAAGTGCTTCCTCTTGTATTTTCTCTTATTACGCATCTCCCTGTCACAAGAATCAGAAGGAGGCACAGAAAAAATGTAGGGCCCTGAATGCAGGGAAACCTGGGGATACAAAGGAGCAGGCTGTCCTGGAGCCAAATGTTGCAGATCTGTAGGTCCAGAAGCTTAGGAAAGAGAGGGATCCAATGCTGCTTCTGAAGCTCCCATCTTTGAATAGGAGATAATCTTCTCTACAACATTAAAAGCCAAGGCCAAAATCGAACAACCCAACCAAGCACTTCTTAGACCTAAAGGCATGAGAGAGACACTGGTATTGACTTGACCAGTTCCAACACCAAGACAGGTGTGGAGCTGTTAAATGTTGCAGCCCAAAGGGGCAGGAATGATTCTCAGACCCAGAAAGTTTAACCTGATCCAGAAGCAGTGGCCTCAAACACTTGGTTCAGAGGAATGCCTAGCTCCAACAAAGGCGGAGTCAAGAACACCAAGGAAGGAGTCTTTGACTGAAGTGTCCAAGCTATTGGAATCAACATGGGAAGGGCACCATGGTCAGATCCATAAACCAGACAGCAGAAGGAACCATTTGGAGGAAGAACAAGTCTCAGACAAGGGGGCTGAGGAGGTCAGCATGATACTTAATTGTATCTGGGATTGCAAGAATGGCCACATCAGCCACTCCAGATCTGAAAAAATTAATACTCCCAACAAAATAGACTGAACAGAAGATGCTACCGGCAGTAGTGTAGATTGCTTCTTGACCAGAAATGAATCCAAAGAGCAGATCCAAACAGAAGTTCTGATCCTGGGAGAAGAAATGATGACCCTGGAGAAAATTCTGTTGGTGTGCTGGGGCAAAAAGGGGACTGCAATTTGCCCACCACAACTTAAGGGTATTTGTCAAGAAGGGACTGGAGAACAGGGCCAAACAGGAACCATCAGACCAGACAGTGTTAGAACTGGAGGTGCCATCGTTTGTTGTACCTTTGGCTCTGGCTGTCCCTTGGTGGACATGAGGACCATTTGCAATCCCCGAGAGGGCAATGAAGTCACCAGCGGCTGGAGCATCCCTTTCATAACTTGTTTAGCCCATCTGTTATTGATGGCATGCGTACCAAAAGCAGCACAATCTTAGCAATCTGCTTCTGAATGTGCAGCATCCAAACAATAAGAGCTGCATCCTGTAGAGGCAGTTTGTACCCACACAAAACATTTCTTGAAACCAGCCTTCTCCTTTTCCATCATCAAATTGTACAACTAGAAAACACCAAAAAACTCACACCTATACCTTAGTTATCTAGTTCAGAACCTACTACTTCAAGAATGATAAGTAACTATTTAAAGTAAGGAAGAATATTTATATAAACATATAATCACATCTAAAAAGCCTAACTACCTAACATGGCAGAGGAAAGCCAACCAGTAGGTTTTTTAATAGAAGTACACCAAAAGAGCAGGAATTCCTAATTAGAAAGAAAAACACATCACAGAGACAGATACATCATGTCATCTACATTTAAAGTAAACTCAGAGAAACAAATGAGGGTAGAGAAGATATACAACTCTTCTGACAACTATCCAAATAGGATGCAGTTATTGGATTACTGTTGACCATGATCCTCACACAACAGTGGCAAATGAGATCTGAGGAGAGAGTATTTGTGCAGGGTACTGTGGGTAGAGGAGGTGGAGTCCTCATACTGAAGATTCGGAGATGGCAAGTGTTGGATCCTTGTTGGATCTGATAACCCACTGGTTGAGACTGGGTAGAAAGGACAATATCAAGTCTATTTGTTTACTTTTTTGATTGTTTAGTTATCACTTTTTTCAGATTTTTTTGTGATTCAAACTGCTGGCATAGATATGGTTTGTATCACTGTCTATGTAGTTTTATAAAATGTTATATAATATATATATATATATATATATATATATATATATATATATATATATAGGTTCATAGGTGTTTACTAGGCTAACTACCACAAGGGCCTTTTTAAGCCTAGCCATGCATCCCAAATCTCTGACAAGTTCTGATACCCTTGATAAGTGTAAGTATGGGCCTGGAAGATGAACCATTTACAGGTTACCTGTTTGCATCAGAGACATGGGTGCCAAACCAGGGATGAATTTCCGGTTTCCAATCCAATTGTCCAAATTGCACTTGAATTGGATTATGGAGGAACTCTGCTTCACATGGAAGGGGACCCTTTTCCATAGACAGGGTAGTTTCTGGGATACATGCCTATTTCTCCAGAAAGTTCTATTTATATCACAGGCAAGGGTTGTCTTTAGAATGGGTAATTATGGTACTGTTTGTTTTGTGGATATGCTGTTATACATCTGGCTGATTTTGTGATTCCACCAGGGTGGCTTGTTTTTTGAGTTAGTTTTGTACTTCTTCCTGGAGGGTACAGCTGCCTTTATCCAGCTATTAACATGCTTGTACAGGGTTTCTGTGAACAGTTCAGCACAGGCAGAAATGTTCTCAGGGTTTATAGGGGCTTGAAATTTTGCCAGGTTCTCACTTAATAGCAGGAGGTTAGCCTTAGAATAGTTCCTGAATATTCCCGGTTTAGCTGAGGGTCCAGGTTTTACTTTTACTTCAAAGGAGACCATTGTGTGGTCTGACCTTACCAGGGAAGGCATTACAGTAAGGGGGTGTGCAGCACTCTCCCATATTAGTGAGGACCAGATCCAGTACGGTTGCACCCCTGGTTGGTGTATTGACTATCTGGTCCAGGAAGTTTGTGTTTACAAAATCTAGGAATCTATGTGCATGTATGTTTGATGTTGTATAGGATTCCCAGTTAATAGTGGGGTAATTGAAGTCACCCATGAATATGATATCCCAGATCTGAGCCATGGCCTAAAGTTAAATGCCAAAAAATGCATTGTCATACCCTTCGGGAAAAACAAGGTTACCCCTAGCTACCATATAGGTGGCAATCCACTGAGCACAGAAGAAGTTATCAGGGACCTGGGAACTCAGGTTGACAGTAGCCTGTCATTCGACACCCATGTAGCTAAAGTAGTTAGGAAGACCTTCTACACTGCCCACCTTATCATGAAGGGATTCACATCTAGATCAAGGGAGGTCATAGTCTCCCTATACTCATCACTCATCAGACCAATGATTGAGTACAATGCCCCATTCGGAATGTATCTGACCCGACACTTGCAGCAGCTGGAGAGGCCACAAAAGTTCCTCACCAAAAGGATAAAGGGTCTTAAAAATCTGTCCTATGCTGCCCGACTGAAAGAACTCCAGCTCTATTCAGTAAACACCGCTGCTCAGAGGTGACCTTTGCCTGACATACAAGGCCATGTCAAACCCAGATTTGATGAATATGCTTCACCTCAAAAAATCTAGATCCGTCAGAGCCACAAGGGCGGGAGACTTAAACCTCGACACGGCTATTAATAGGACGTGCTGGAGGGATAGATTCATCACCCAAAGACTCCCTATGCTGTGGAACAAAATCCCAGTATATGTGAGGCAGAGCACCTCGCTGGCCTTGTTCAAGAGAAATCTTGACCAATGGATGGGAGATTGCAGATATACCCCAGGGATTACCTCAGTGTCACTGCTCGACAGAGGCACAGCAAAATAATGGGTATAGTTCCCTATACTAAAGGGGTGGCGTAAGCCACAAAACTATGGGCTAGGCTTGTAAATGCCCTTGGGCAGATAGCCTAGTATGAACCTATGAACCTATGGTACTGGGTTGGATGGTTATTGTTTCTAATAGGTTTAAATACATGGTATGGGTTTCCTTGGTCATAGAAGGGGACCTATAGATTGCAAGGAAGTGGTATTGTATTTTACCTATGGTGATTTGAACATGGAGCAGCTCAAGTGCACTGTCCTGTTTGGCTAGCCTTGAAGTGTATTTATTTTTGATGTAAACACAGACACCTCCACCTTTAGTCTCTGCCTGTGAAGTAGCTGGTCTAAATGTGTGGAAGGCGTTTTAACCCTACACTGTTGGCGTACTGTCCTCGGCATTAAACTACATCTCAGACACCGCACAGACATCAGCATTCTCTACGCTAAAGAGAGCTTCCAGGGAGTGGAGTTTTTTGTTTAGGCTCCTAGCATTTAGCAGTAATACATTTATATTTTCTTGGTTTTGATTTGCTATGTCAGAAGTACTTTCAGTTTGGCATTGCCTAAAAAAGGCACTATGGGGAAGACAATGTTTTAGCCAATGTTTGAAAGCCTAGAGGGGAGAGGTGCAGACCATCCCTGGCAAAGCAGTGTGGTCTGTTGACCATCTCTCCTTCCATGCTGACAAATATTGCACCCCCCCTTAGAATGACAACAGAAACTAAGCCAATTATTAAAGTCAATCATCTTTTGTTCGTATTGTGGCATCATCCTTGGAGAACGTAAAATGCTGCTCAATGCTAGGCTCATACCAGCCTGAGACACATATTCCAAGAGCTCTATGATGTCTCTCTTCATATAGTCTAGGGAGGTACATCTCAGGTCATTTACTCCCACATGGACTATGACTGAGTCATATTGGTAATTGTGATCCAATGACCTGAGTGTATGTGTAATGTGGCGGATCCTAGCCCCTGATAAGCAACTGACCATAACTTTCTCCTTACTCAGCCTGGTGAGAGGGACATCAGTGTGTCTCACAATGGAGTTTCCAATGACTAGAATGTTGGCTTGTGTGGTGACTTGCCTTATGGGCTTAGAGGTAGAGTCTCCATGAAATGTAGCTCTATGTGTTGATGTGGGTGTTGTTTTGAAAAAGTGAGTTTGGGGCTACTGAGGGTATTTCTTATGTGTACTTTCTCTAGGAGGTGTATATATATATATATATATATATATATATATATATATATATATATATAAAACAGTAGCACCACCACGGCATCTATCATAAAATAAACTTTAATAAAATAAAAAAAATTAAAAACAGATAAGTGCTTTTGGACCAGTTCTGTGCCCTTTCAGATCTAAATCCACCATCTCAGTATGAACTATTTATATGTGTGTAATTAATCTATCAATGACCAGATTTCACATGACACCCTTTCAGAACTGGTTTTAACAGAAGGCAAGTATTCAGTCCAGGAGGCGTGTCAGCTTGTAAGTCACCAATCCATTTCAGCTCAGCTAGTTCCATATGTAATGCTAAGTCTCCTCCTCTCAAATTCTCTCTTATAACTTGCAGAACCGAAAATAAAAACAAATGAGAATTAAAGATCATGGTGTGTTTAGCTAATGGGCTTTTGTTGTCTTTCAATTGTATATCACTGATATGTTTAGAAATCCTTTGCTTAAGCTGGTGATTAGTTTTACCAACATAGAATGATTCACATTGTTCAATACAATACAATTGGATTGCTCACAATCCAATATAGAAAGCACCACAACAGGATAAAGGAATGGATTTCCAACTTAAGGGGAAACCAGTGGAACAGGAAGCAATGGAAAATCTGATGCAGTCAATGTTGAGGAGTGATAGGCCAGTGAGTTCCCATATGACAGAGCAGCAGATGGCACAGGTTGGAATTGAAGAGAAGGTGCCACAGGAAGATGCTATAGAACTTTATACAGAATGCCATCAGGAAACGGAAAATGGGATGTGCCCTCAATTTGGAAGAAAATGAGCTAAGAGAAGAGTTGCTTGATTTAATGGACATGGACAGATATATTAAGCTCAATGAGAGAAATAAACTGCAGAAGGTCAATAAAACCCAGAAAGTAAGACGTCTGATAAAACAAATGAATGCAGTAATGAGGAATGTCCATAGAGATCCATGTGATATAACAGAAGTAAACAGGATATACTACTGTGCAGCTAAATTAATAACTGATAAAGTTCTACCACAAGATCACAGGGTAGTGAAGGAAAGGAAGGGGAGAAATTGAATACTATCATGGAAGTATCGAATAGAGAAAACTATGAAGCAATTAAGACAAGAAGTGTCACTGTTAGAAGAGTATAGAAGCGGGAACAGATCAACAAACATACTATGAAAGATAGATGTGATTAAAGCAATGTGCAGACCAGGATCTATCATGCACTATCGCAAATAACAAACTAAAAATTTCAGCACAGGTAGAAAAACTTAGAAGATACACAGGTAAATATAAGGGAGAAGTACAAAATAAGCAATTTATTGATGACCCAAAAAAGTTTTATAGAGAATTGGTGAATAAGATAAAAGGAATTGAAAGAGTGACAAAAAAGAGGAAGTAGATACATTTTGGAGAAGTACAGTGGATATAAAAAGCGTACACACTCCTGTTAAAATGCCAGGTTTTTGTGAAATAAAAAAATGAGACCACAATAAATCATTTCAAAACTTTTCCCACCTTTAATGTGACCTATAACCTGTAAAATTCAATTGAAAAGCAAACAAATCTGTTAGGGGAAAAATATTAAAAACTTACAATATGCTGGTTGCATATGTGTGTACACCCTTAAATTAATACTTTGTTGTGTGTGCACACCCTTAAACTAATACTTTGTTGAAGCACCTTTTGATTTAATTACAGCATTCCTGGCTAACAATAGGAAAAACAATGCTCCTACATAAGAGTGAACCTGCAAGCTACCTTAAAAATTATAGACCAATAACTTGCCTTCAGATGACATATAAGCTATACATGGGAATTGACGCTGACAGAGTTTATAGTCATTTAGAAGAAAACTCAATTATGGAAGTAGAACAAAAGGGAAATAAAAAAAAGTCATATGGAACAAAAGATCATTTATTGTTAAATAAAGTGGAGAACTGTAAAAAGGGGAAGAATCTAAGTATGACATGGATTGACTACAAAAAAGCATTTGATAGTATCCCACATTCATGGATAAAAAGTGCTTAAAAATGTATAAGATACACCCTACACTGATTGACTACATTACAATAACCATGAAACAGTGACAAACCACTTTGCAATTAAGCCATGATAAAGGACAGATTATTATCCTAGGGATAAAAATTCAAAGGAAGATATTCCAGGGTAACTCTCTGTCACCGTTCCTATTCTGCCTTGACATTAACCCATTAAGCTGTTTACTTAACAGCTTAGGCCATGGCTACAATTTGGCCCTTAAAAAACAACTAAGTTTAAAGACTACTCATCTTTTTTTTTGTCGATGATTTAAAACTGTATAGCTCATCAGATGAGGAACTGAAAGCACAGCTGCAGGTTGTCAGAACTTTTTCAGATGATATTAGAATGTAATTTGGTCTTGATAAATTTGCAAAAGCAACCTTTAAATCAGGAAAACTGCACCACCAGGAAAACATCAATTTGGGACAAGAATGTGATATAAAAGAACTTGAGCAAGAGGGAGTGTATAAGTACTTGGGAAATGATGAAGGATCAGCAATAAAACATGAACAAATGTGAATAAAACTCAGTAAGTAATACTTTAGAAGACTTAAACTAATCCTGAGAACAGCGTTGACATCTAGGAACAAGATCCAAGCTATAAACCAATTTGCTCTTCCTGTCCTAACTTACAGTTTTGGAGTGACTCACTGGCCCAAAAAGTGTTGAACAGATTAGATATTAAAACAAGAAGGATGCTCCATGCTCACCAAATGATCTATAAAAGTCAGTGTATACCAAGATTATATATTCCCCGTTCTGAAGGAGAGATGGGCCTCCTTGAAATTGATTACCTGCATAGATCTGCAATCGTGGGACTCCACACATATCTACTGACCTCACAAGATCCAAATGTAGTGAAAGTTTTGAAACATGAAGAGAATAAATCTAAGAGGACTTCTATGCTTAATTTAGCAGAAGTATATCGACATCAAGCAGGAATAGAAATCAAACCAGAAGTAGATAAAAATCAGGCAGCAACTAAATGTGCCAAAAAAACAAAAGAAAGAATATAAGGTGAAGGACCAGAGGAGATGGCAAGAAATGTGGAAAAAGCATAAATATAGTTGCAAGTATAGAAAACTTCTGGAAGAACCTCATGTTGATCAGGAACGAATGCAAGAATGGTTAAGGAGAGGGGAATTATATCCAAGAGATGAAAGGTTAATATTGGCTGCCCAAGATAGTGGGATATGTACTCACTGATTTACAAAGTCCATTGAACATGTGGGAGAAACAGACAAATGTGGGTTTTGTAAACCTGGAAATAGTCACATACTAATGGCAGAAGAACTGTATACTGAAAGGCATAATAATGTGGCGAGACTGTTGCACTGGGGATTGTACAATCCTTATGGTAATGAAGTGGCTGAAAAACACTGGAAACATGAGTCACAAAGCATCACAGAAAATTATGAAGTTTATATCACATGGGATCACCTTTTACCAACAGTTCAAAAGACAGATGCTAGAAAACCAGATATAGTGGTCCAAGAAAAGAACACAAAATGTAGCATTGATCATTGAACTCGCCAAACGTAGTGACTACAGTGTCTTGCATACAGAAAGACACAATGTCATAAAATACCAGGATCTGCAGGCAGAAATGAGAGCAATGTGGAAGAAAGATACCCAGACAGTTCCAATAGTAGTAGGTCTTATAAAAAAGAATCTACAATTGTATTTAGATATGTTACCAATCCATGTAACCCTATACGAATTGCAGAAGGAGTCATTACGGGGCACACAGCGGGTGCTGCAAAGAGCACTTTTGGCTGACATCAAGGATTGAAACAATACTAACTTCGTAAACTTTAACCGTACTTTGACTTAGAATTGCTTCTATTCCCATCATGGTATTAGAAGCCCAAAAGATTTGGAGAAATTAAAAATTGACAAGATGCGATATATACCATGTTTTTACTCTTACAATCAGCATAAGCCTTTAATAAATAAGTTCCACCCATTGTAGGGTGTGTAAATGATTGCTGTCCCAAAATGTATTTACAACTACAAGTTCTGCAATACACTTGGTTACTCATTTATATAAATAGTTCATACTTAAATGGCGGA
>NC_056735.1:761963796-762086296 GCF_019279795.1 Protopterus annectens | reverse complement strand
AAGGAGTGAGAATATAAAAAAATGATTATGTGTGCCTGAAGCACGTAAGGAGAAATGCCTCACACAAAGCATGCATACAATCTCCAGTCGTTCAGAATGCTGGTGGTGATCGACGCTATAATCTCGCTTATAATTAGCATGTGTTCTATAAGCAAATGTGAGGCAGAAATGCAAGTGATGGTAGTAAACTGAGGTACTAAGAGACTACAGGTCAAGAATGTTGTCTGATGCAGCAAAATGAGGGCAGAGCGCCATATCAGGATTCTGAAGCTTCTTCAAGATCCTTTTGTGAAATTTTTCCCGCACACGATTGAACTCCATTATATCAAAAGGGTCTTCTTCAATCCAGAATTTGTGGAACTCTTGCATCAAGTAGCCTAAGATAAAAAAAAATCAGAAAGGCAAATTTTAACATTAGGAAACTAGAAGTACTGAAGACTACAACAAAATTTTAAAACATAGATAATCATGCATATCTTCACAAATGTATAAGAGTAACAGGCTTCAGACTATGACATCACTTAGAATTTCTTCAGGCTGGGTACACAACCAAAACAGGTTCAGTGTTTTCTTGTTCAGCAACTTATATGTGGAGGAATGACATATTTAAAAATATAACATCAAAGTAGCTTGATCCCAATTTAGCATACATCCATATAGGGATAATGTTATGTCTCTGCATTTCATTATTAACACAGTTAAAGGTATTCCAGACATGCTACCCTATCTTTTGCATTGTTACTTTAGGATAAGGGCAGAGTGTTTCCTTGGCTGGCAGTCGGTTCAGTTGTGAATAATGTGTAATTGTGACAGCAAACTAAACTTACATGTAAGTGTGCACTGCAATTATTCCCCATTCATATGTATGCTGACATCTAGTAACCTTAAAGAAGAGATGATTAGGTTAACATTCAGTTTTAGGTTGTTTGAAAAAAATGCAGTGTTAGCCAGTTACTGCTGTATTGTGGTATGATATCCACCCTAATCTTCCCTCCAGTACACTCAACATTAGGAATACATCTCACACATCAGTAGCACACTTCTCAACTATCCATTAATTCACATAATGTCCTGATTTTTTTCCTGTACCTCATAAACATTTTTTGGTTTACAAGCAAATAATTAAGTTCATAGGTTCATAGGTTGATACTAGGCTATCTGCCCTAGGGCATTTATACAGAGTGTGTTTGGCTTTCGCCACCCTTTTAGATTTGTAAACTGTGCCTATGAATAGTAGGTCACAGAATACAGTCCCTTATGGTTAGTTTATTGTGCCTCTGTCTAGCAGGGACCCAGAAGAGATCCCGGCGGTATACTTTCGATCTCCCATCCACTCGTCAAGATTTCTCTTGAAGAGGGTCAGTGAGGGGCTCTGCCTAACCTGGACTGGGATTTTGTTCCAGAGTGATGGGAGTCTCTGGGATAAGAATCTGTCCCTCCAGCATGTCCTATTTATTTCTGTGCTCAGGTTTCAGTCTCTAGAATGTGTAGCTCTAAGGGATTTGGATTTCTTGAGGTGGAGCAAGTCCATTAATTCAGGGTTGGACATGGCTTTATATGTCAGGCACAGATCACCTCTGAGTAGGCATAAGCAACTGAGTAGAGCTGGAGTTTCTTTAGCCTAACTGCATAGGGCATCTGTTTGAGTCCCTTTATCCTCTTGGTGAGGTACTTTTGGGGTCTTTCCAGTTGCTGCAGGTGTCGGGTAAGGTACATCCCGAAAGGGGTATTGTATTCAATTATGGGCCTGATGAATGATGAATAGAGTGGCACAAAGACCTCTCTTGATCTAGATGTGAAACCTTTCGTGATGAGGTGGGCTATATAGAAGGTCTTTCTAACCACTTTGGCAACGTGATTGTCAAAGGAGAGATTACTATCTACTTGGGTCCCCAAATCCCTAATTACTTCCTCCGTACTTAATGTGTTACCTCCTATGTGGCAGTCTGTGGGCACTTTGTTTTTCCCAAAGGGGATGACTATGCATTTTTTAGCATTAAGCTTCAGGCCATGACTTTGGCACCAGTTATCTGTCTCTGTGAGACCCTTCTGGAGTATGCTTGTGTCAGCCAGAGAGTCTATTATGGCACCCAGTTTGCAGTCATCTGCAAACTTGGTCAGCCATAGTCCTCCTGTGTTTGCCTGTACCTCAGAGAAATAAATACCGAACAAGAGAGGTCCCAGGACTGAACCTTGTGAAACTCCAAAACTGGTTTAGAGTCTGACAAAGCACCTGCAATTCTGACCATGTGGGTTCTATCCCTGAGCCAGTTTGCAACCCATCTTGTGACATAGGGGTTGATATTTAAGCTAGTGAGCTTATTTATGATACCTGAGTGGGGTATTGTGTCGAAGGCTTTTGCAAGGTCCAGTTAGGCTGTGTGGACTACTTTCCCCTTCATCTATGGCCCTGGTGACTGTTTCAAAGAAGTCGACCAGGTTCAAGAGGCAAGATCTGCCTTTAACAAAGCCGAACTGGGTAGGATCCAGTGTCTGAAGGTTTCCG
Organism: Protopterus annectens; assembly: GCF_019279795.1. NCBI lineage: Eukaryota > Metazoa > Chordata > Ceratodontiformes > Protopteridae > Protopterus > Protopterus annectens. The sequence goes on along the minus strand of NC_056735.1, from coordinate 762,083,790 downwards.
ATATCATTGTTTATGAGTTCCATGATGATATGCTCCATAGCTTTTCAGACCAGGCTAGTCGGGCTTATAGGGCGATAGTTTCCGGGGTCTGTTGTGGCACCTCCCTTGTGGAGTGGGACCACCGTTGCTGTACGCCATTCCTTGGGTACATATCCTGTGGTAAGGCTGAGCTTGAACAGTGACTTAATTTGAGGGTTAAGTTCATTGTGATGATGATGGTCACTAAATAATAACAGGCATTTGAGTTTCAGACTTAATATCCTTTACAAAACACATTCTAATGCAAAATCTGACATTCTATCAACTTTGCAAGTTTATAAGAATAACATTTAATATCTGGACCTGATTTTGGGCCTTTGTCTCCACACTGTTTTTGGCTTTGTACAGAATTCTTGACCTGAGACATTAAAAGGTATAACAGTATAATGCAAACATTTACTGAGGCCATGAGTACACTATTATGGCATGCAGATCACATACCACTATATCACAATAATTTGACAGCAGCCAATGCATGCCACTAACCCCATTTGCTGATGCTGTGAGTACAAAGTTGTGACATGCAACTTAATACCATGATACCACAGAGATCTGACTGTAGCCAAAGCATGCCACCACCCCATTTACTGAGGCTACGCATATACCATCATGTCACGGTGCTCAGTCACCATGTTACCACAGTAATCTGGCAGCAAACACTGTAGGCCACCAGCCCCATTTATTGAGGCCACATACACAATCGTGACATGCAGCTCACTCACCCTTAACCACATTCATTTGAGTGCAGCCAGTGTATGCTACCAGCAGTGTTTACTGAGGCTCTGCATACATGATAATAATATGAAATTCACACCATGATACCAATTTAGTCTGACTGCAGTCAGTGCAAGCCACCAGCTCCAGCTGCAATCTGAGACTCTGATAAGTAACCTGCATACTATAATACCACAGTAATAAGACTCCAGTCAGTGTATGCTACCATACCCATTTACTCTCTGAGACTCTGTATGTACATGGTCATGGCTTGCACATCACGTATTATGATGCTACAATAATAAGACTCCAGCAAGTTCATAGGTAAATACTACGCTATTACAAGCTTAACCAACAACAAGAAGCCAGAATTAAACCCTGTAGCTTGTATCTGTTATGTAAAGACCTTAACCATTATTCCAACCCCTCCCCATTTTATGCTACCGGCCCCATTTACTTTATGAGACTCTGTGTGTATGCAATCATGACATACAGCTCACATGCTAATATACCATAGCAATAAGACTACACTCAGTGCATGCCATTAACTAAGCTTACACTTCGAGACTCTGTGTATATAAGACAACCATGAAACCCCTGTTAAAATCAGGGCAGGAAACCAGTCCAGTTTAATCTTTGAGATTCCGAGCATCCACAATCATGACATGCAGCTCACATACTGTGATGCTACAGTAATCTGACTGGAGTCAGTGCATGCTAAAAGCTTTTCTATGGGACCCAGAGTACATAATTACTCTCACTTGCTGAACTGGGCTGGCTTGAACTCCCTCACCTCCTTCAATGGTATCAGCTATCACTCGCCCACAAACTAGTAAACCATCCACTAAATGTCCCATCCCTCCAGAATCTACTCCAACCCTATCGCACCACCAGACCACAAAGATCCAGCAACAAAAATCACTTGCAGATCACTAAAGCCAATAACTCTGCTGGTGAAGCACTATTCTCTTGCGCCATAACCAAATTGTGGAACTCCCTCCCACCCACAATTTCCTCCATACCATCATGCACTCACTTCAAAACTTTACTAAAAGTGCACCTAAAAACATGCTGACTATGCCCTTGCAACTCCCACTCTAATATCACCCACCTCATCCAACCGCTACCTTTCTTTCCACCCCACTAACTACCTTGATTATAGCAAGCTCAGATGCTCATAAGTCTAGTACTTGTTATACAGCAGGAACTTCTTATTGTAACATTTGTTAATGTCTGTTATGTACTTTGCAGATATCTAGTTGCCTACTGATGTACTATGTTCTTCATCTGTAAATATGTTTGTAATTAATTGCTATGTTAAATTGTTAATTGCTATGTAATCCAATGTAACTACTGTCTGTTTATTTTAACTGTGGAGTTTTTCTCCCCGGGCCTCCGCTGAAAATGGACCTATGTCCAGTCGGACACTCCCAGTCAACAAATGTAAATAAATAAATACAAATAGTTATGGCAAACAAGTTGTACATCAGGATAGCTCAGGAATACAACTATTATATCTGGTGCAAAACAGTAGCATGCGAGGGACAGTCCCTCTTTGGGCAGTTGTGTCCTGACAAAAAAATATTAAAAATGACAAATGTCCTTAGATTGTAGGACATAATTATGTCCTATATTGTATGTAATAGTTGCATAACACAGTTATTCTGTATCTAAAATACCTAAATGTTATAAGAAACAGAATAAGCAACTAAAATGCTACAAGAATAAGCTATTATGTAGGCAAAAAAGTTAAGTTCTATCCTTTGTACTGACCGTGGGTATGTGTCGGCCTGTAAAATCTGATGTTTGTCCCGAAAATGTCCCACTTTGGCCATTTGAAAAGGTGGCAACCCTAGATCTAAACAAACATCTGACATTACTGGAACTTACAGCAATGCACTTACACACGTACATGTGTATCACACCCATACACACACACACACACACACACACACACACACACACACACACACACACACACACACAAATAGACAACAACGATGGATGATGCCCTTTGCTTAATACACTGGTTACCACACAAACTCACATATTGCACACAGATCATTCCATCTGCTTTCTAAACAAGTGTCCCTACACAGCTGAGAATTATAGTTCCATTCTGGGACATAGAAGAAAATAAACTTATTCTTCCATCAGGCTGCTTCTGCACTGTTACATGCTGTCTGCACCATATACACCACAGAGTTCTGTTTAAAATACTTTATTTCAGAAAATCCTTGCGGTAGTTTACTCTGTATTTTTTTTTCAGACTTTCAATACCTTATGTAATATAGACCTTATACAGAATTTTCATAGGTTCATAGCTAGGTACTAGCCTATTGGCCTTATGGCCTATATAAGCCTAGCCAAAAGGTACCCTGGCTTCCACACCCAAGAAAATTATTTTCCTGTTCCACTGTTGAGCAGAGCCACAGAAGTGATCCCCGGGGTGAATTTCCTATCTCCCATCCAATCGTCAAGATTTTTCTTGAAGAGTGCTAATGAGGAGCTTTATTTGATATAGATAGGTAGTTTGTTCCAGAGTATGGGAAGTCTCTGGGACAGGAATCTATCCCTCCAACATGTTCTGTTTATTGTGGTGACAAGGTTTAGGTCCATAGAACGTGTAGCTCATAGGGATTGGGATTTCTTTAAGTGGAGCATGTCCAAAACCTCTGGGTTTGACATAGCTTTGTGTGTTAGGCAGAGATCGCCTCTGAGTAGGCGATATGCGACAGAGTAATGCTGCAGTTTTTTGAGATGGTCTGCACAGGGCATCTGTTTGAGACTGGTAATCCTCTTTGTGAGTTATTTCTGCGGCCTTTCCAGTTGTTGTAGATGTCTTGTGAGGTACATACCAAAAGGGGCGTTGTACTCTATAATGGGTCTAATGAGTGATGAGTAGAGTCGAACAATGACCTCTTTTTTCCTGGATGAGAAATCTTTTGTGATGAGGTGTGCCATGTAGAAGGATTTCCTGACTACTGTGGCGATGTGATTATCAAAGGAGAGACTACTGTCCACCTGTGTCCTAAGGTCTCTTATCACACTTTCGGTGTTAAGTATACTACCGCCTATGTGGAAGTTCATGGGTACAGAGTTTTTACCAAAAGGGATGACAATGTACTTTTTGGTATTGAGCTTGAGGCCATGGCTTTGACACCAGGCATCTGTCTCAGCGAGGTCCTTTTGAAGGATGTCCACATCTTTTGGAGTTTTGATTATGGCTCCTAGTTTGCAGTCATCTGTGAATTTCATTAGCCAAAGACCATCTGTGTTAGCCTGTACTTCAGAGAAGCAGATACCAAACAGGAGAGGACCCAGGACTGAACCCTGTGGTACTCCACTTGTCACTGGTTTGAAGTTGGATTTGGAGTCTGCTACTTTCACAGTGTGGGTTCTGTCAGTGAGCCAGTTGGCAACCCATCTTGTGACATAGGGATTTATGCCTAGTTTAGTGAGTTTATCTATAATTCTAGAGTGGGGGATGGTGTTGAAAGCTTTGGCGAGATCTAGATAGGCTGTGTGAACCACCTTACCCTCATCTATGGCTTTGGTGACTGCTTCAAAGAAGTCTATCAGGTTTAGGAGGCATGATCTACCTTTTACAAACCCGAACTGGGTGGGGTCCTGAGTTTGGAGATTACTAATGTCATTGTTTCTTTCCATTCTAAGCTATGCTAATTTCTTTTGTGATATTAACCTCATACTAATATCACTCAATCTTATACATCCCTAATCTCCTTTATCTGCCTCCCATCATGTTCACATCCTGCACATGACTTGTAGTTTTCCTCCAAATTTCTGTTCTCTACTTTGTTGTTCATCAATCAGTCTATGTCAAACCTTTTTGTTAAAATTTGGTCTTAATTTATAACCTTCCTTACTCCAGCATTCTACACTTGCAATCAAGTCATCGTCTGCTGGTTGCTATAAAATGCCCATTTATACCATCATCCTACATGTAACTATTATTGTCTGTTACACTTTCTAGAAGTATTAATTCTAAGGCTGTCTATTTTAACTACCAATCCTTCCTCTTAAGTCACTTGTGCGCTCTTTTAACTTACAGTCAATAATTTACATACTACTAAAATTTCCATTTTATATTTTAGTAACGTGCTTGACATGGAAGGTGGCAGTCTCCCACTTGTATATAAATGTTAGAATTTTTTTCCTTATGGACTCCAGTTGTTTCTTATTTCCTAGAATAATCTTCCATATGCACATACCCAAAATGAATAAACTCTGATATCAGGAATCCTCCCAGTGGGTGGACTGTTGTTAAGTTCCTCTGCTGCAATCCTAAACTGTGCAGTTTCCGTCTCTCTCTCTCCCTTCAGCACCTGTACCTGAACTTGGTATTACATCATGTGCAGTATTGCAGCATGCCTAACATCTATCTGCCTGTAAGAAGGAAATAATCCATAAACAGAATGCTGCTAGTGTGCATATTAGTTATTGAGCATACTATTCTACTCTTTATTCCTTTTTCTCTTTAAATAAAAACTGCCAATAAAATTCAACAAGTTAGAATGGCACATTATCTTATGAACAGGTTCATAAGTGTATACTACGCTAATGACAACTGGGGTCTCCATAAGCCTAGCCATGAAACCCAACCCAGTTCTGCTCAAGAGTTCCTTGGATGCCTATATGGAGGGGTATGTTAGCAAAGAGGTACCTAAGGGTTATGTGGGGAGGGGGGTATGCTAGTTGGGGATTAATTTACTTACTAAAAGTTACAAATTCAGCCACTGCAGATAAACTCCTCTTTTTCCAGCAAACAGAATTTCAGTAAAAATGAGAAAGATGGAGAAACACAGCAGGAACTATAAAACTTTTTAATCTGGTTAGCGTTTTCACATCAGAGATGCTTCTTCAGACCATAAATGTCATCAAAATTGAGTCAACTATATGTATATATATATATATATATATATATATATATATATATATATATATATATATAAATACACCCTTACTATCAATTAACTCATTCACTCCGGAGCAGCTCAGAAAGAGCTGCCTGCTTAATTCCACCATAGGAACAACAGTGTAGCCTGAGCTCATTTTTCAGAAAATCCATTTGTAATACCATGCAGAAAACAAATGTTCATAACTCTTTAACTATAAGAGCTAGACTAAAAATGTAAACACGAAAGTTGTTCAGCAGACACTGACCTTTTGAACAGTGTAAATGTTGATAGTGCATATCAAAATCATTATTAAATATTTGGCATGGAATGTTGATATTGTGCATATTTTTTACCTTTTTGGAAAAGCAAAGCACAATATCTTGGTCAATGTACAATGTAGACCCATACAATTTGTATTTAATTTGTTAGTATGAATGTCAGCTTTAAAATGATACCTTAACCATAACTGTGTGATGTCCTTTTATGGAGATATTCACAGAAATATGATTAATATAATATTTCTCATACTTGATAAATAAAGCATAATATCCCATCACCTGTAACAGACAGAGCCTACATATCAGTGTAGAAGTTGTGCGTCTAAATGTCAGCTTCAAAATGATGCATCATTTGTGTGATCACCATGCTCCTTTGCAAAGATATGGGCATAATAATGAGAAGTATTGGAAATGTATAATTTTCATAATCCTAAAAGACTAAACAAACTGTGATATTTGTACATGTGTACAGTGCACAGACACAGTTCTTTTACTATGTTGTAAGAAGCAACACTGTCTTCAAAATGAGGTATTACTTGACACAATGACAGGCACCCTTGCAAGGTTATTTACCAAAATATGAAAAAATTATAATTTCTATAACCCAAGTCCAAAACAAACTTTGATATCTGCACGTGTACAACATACAGGCACCATTCTTTTACCATGTTAGAACTATCAATACTGTCTTCAAAGTGAGGTATTACTTAGCACATTCAGTGGTCCCTTGCAAAGTTATTTACCAAAATATGAAAAAAATCATAATTTCCATAACCTAAGTCAGAAACAAACTTTGATATCTGCACATGTGTACAACATACAGGCACAATTATTTTAACATGTCGGAACCAGCAATAATGTCTTCAAAATGAGGTATTACTTGGCACATTCAGATGCTCCCTTGCAAAGTTATTTACCAAAATATGAAAAAAATTATAATTTCCATAACCTCAGTCCAAAACAAAATTTGATATCTGCATGTGTACAACATACAGGCACAATTATTTTACCATGTTGGAACTATCAATAGTGTCTTCAAAACGAGGTATTACTTGGCACACTGACATGCTCCCTTGCAAAGTTATTTACCAAAATATGAAAAATTATAATTTCCATAACCTGAGTCCTAACAAAACTGATATCTGTACATGTATACAGCATTCAAAAACAGTTGTTTTACCATGTAGACTTGTATGATTGTAAATATACACATTTTTAGTGTAGCCAACATACTGCTGAATGGGTATGTGCAAAGAGAAAAAGTAAGGTAAGGACCAACACTCCACTAATGAACCCAGGACAGGCATGGGACTTCAGTGACAGGCAAGGCCATCTGATCTGTCTGATAGCTGTGCTGGCTACCCACTCAGACAGCTGATACCACTTCAGTCTCACGACCTCCCTCAGTGTCAGCAGTCTGCCTTACCTATGCCTTTCCTCTTTACATGTGTCCATTCAGCACTGGTCCCAAGGGATCAAATTCTGTATTACTAAGCCCTTCCTGTCATCTAAACTCTACACATGCCTGATAAAAGCAGAATAAAAAAAGAAGTATTGCAGGATGGTTACTGACCTATTGCACATGCTAGCACTCTCCTGAAACAGTTGTTCTTTCTCAGCATCTTCACCAGCTCCATACCACAGTTATTTGACAAACTCAGAAAAACATATTTTACACAACACATTTCATAACAGAGTTTTACTTACCATACTGCTCCCTACTTGGTAATGTGTGTTTTCCATTTTTCTCACAATATTACCAATCCTGCATAGCTCTCCTCACGCCATTGTGGAGGTCAGTCAAGACAATGCAATGCCCTCCTCAGTTAGGTGAATGCCATCCCTTCTGAACAGGTGAACATCTTCTGCGGTGATGCTGTCATGACAGATTGTAGATCCACCGACCCTGTGCAACAAGCCATGCATGAATCCATTCTGTAAATGTAGGGCCTTGTGCACCGCCCGTTGACTGTTTGCTGTTTTCCATATCTGTTGAGGAATTATGTCAGACCACACAAAATGACAATGCGGCCACCACGACTGCAGGTATTAAAAAATTGCTTTGATTTGAAACCACAGCCTTCCAAGTGGTTGGCTGATGACATCATTCCCTCCAATGTGCAGCACAAGGATGTTAGGCTACAGGTACATGGAACAATTCTCTTCCAACAACTGCAGTACTCCGCTCCAATGCATACCTCTTCTTGCAATCCAGTATAACTTCACACTAGATGTGGGGAAGTTCAAGTTGTACTGGTTTTCAGTTATGGAGGCATGGCTGGCAGCCCAGTGAATGTAGGAATGGCCACATACCCACACTGTCATTTGTCATTCTCCTGGTTGGGAAGCCATGTCAGTGTCAGAAGGTGGACAAACCTACACAGGAAAGAAAATGCAGATTACTACTGATGTTTGACAGATGTATTGGAAGACTACATATATATGTATATCATATGCATTACCTGGTTAGCCCATCCAAATCTTCCATCCTAGCCCCAGGGGCAGTATTCTTTGCATTAGGTACATAAGTGGTGATGATGCTGCAGAGGTACATACCTACTCCACAGACACACACACACACACACACACACACACACACACACACACACACACACACACACACAGGTTTTGCATTAGCATGTTCTAATACATGTCAGTGTGGAGTGCAGAGGCATTTGTTATCATTCAGTAGAAATACTATATCATTATAGTTCAGTCAAAATAGTATAACACTTGGATGTTACTGAGTTCTTCCTTCTACCACCTAATTTCCACCCATGACTGACAAAGCGTGGAAATATGCCCAACTACTGAGTATAAGCAGAAGTACAGTAATAGAAGAAGAAATGTCAAACGTATCTGGTTCATCCATGTAAGAATTAGTCACAAAAGTAATAATTCCAGTTAGTGCATCTATCACTCTGGATACAATAAGACCCATCAATACATAAACAAAAAAATATATAATAACCATCAATGAAACCCGAGCTATAGATAACCTATACTTGTTACACTGTATCTGTATTATGATCTTCAGCAGTCTGACCATGTATGCACAGGCACTTCCCCGGTATACAAATGAATTATTTCCTCTACCAATATCTTCATTACTACATGTTATACACATGTCCCTAAATGAAACATTCACCCAAATGACCCCTTCAGGAAAATGTTGAGATACGCACAATCACCAAAATTATATATATGCGTGTGTCCAATGTATATATGTGCAAGTACATTATGTACATACATATATATACATCCCTATACACACATATGCACAATATATATATATATATATATATATATATATATATATATATATATATATATATATATAAAATGTATATATACAGCCAGAAAAAAATCAGGGGTTTAGGAGTGTAGGCAACTGATGAAAAATTAGGGGGATTGCTTGCAATGACTCCAAGCAGAGAAAAAACACAGCCTGGCTTGTGCATTCATCAAAGTGATAACAATGTCTACTTATGTGAATAACAGTGACAGCAGCTGAGACTTTTCCCAGAAAAGTGATAATGACTAACTGCTATATTGTAACTGCACATATTGCTAATGTGATAATGACTTTCCTTTCATTACTGCAAAGGTATGCATGCTGAGACACTGGTGATAATTGCTGCACATAACCTGTTGAGTAGGCATTCATTATATTACATTGTGCAGCTGTTATGTAACACTCTCAGTATCATCAGTAAGGAGAAGATCTGAGTCATTCAGTCAAATAGTATAACACTTAGATATTACTGAGCCCTTCCACACATGACTGACAGAGCCAAGAATATTGCCCAAAATATATGGTTGCTCCATGCTGGTACTTTTGTGCAAGTAATAACATTTATGTCACTGAGCATAACCATAAACAGAAATGACAAAGTCAGAAATATGTAAATAGAAATAGAATAAGACACAGCAGTGAAAAAGGCAGCAATATTGTCCAAATTATCTGGGTGAGCTATGCCAAAAATAATAATATAAAATATCTCACGCAGCCTTTCATCCCACCCAAACATGTTGTAGCAGTCTGACCATGTATGCAGAAGCACTTCCCTGATATACAATGAATTACTTCACCAAGCAACATCTTCATTAGTATGTCCAGGTATACACATCAACCAAAATGAAACATTCACCCAACTAATCCCCATAAGTAAAATGTTGAGGTATGCATAATCACCAAAATGAAACAATTACCCAAAGATACAGATTCTTAGTTTTAGCACTTGAATTTGCTTATTCGTGATCAGCACTTGTTCAGAACTTGTAAGCACTAAATAAGCTACTAATTATTAGAGCACTCAATCTTCCTCATTACCTAGAAGAAAACAGTTTTTGGTACTTACTTTCCTCACTTGCTTAGAGAAAAACAGCTCTTGTACTTACTTTCCTCACTTATCTAGAGGAAAATAGTTGTTTTTATTCAGGCATGTCCAAGGGTCAGCTCCCGGTGTTCTCTCCTGTCTATCTGATGAATCTGGGCATCTTGGGGCAATATAGAAATTGCCTCATGTACACAGACAACCCTCTCATCATACCACCCAGCACTACAACCTGTGAGAGATGCATTTATCTAGCCAAACTGGAGGTAAAGCTCTCTCCAATTAAGAATGAACTTGACAGTCAAGAGAAGGTAAACACTTGCACCACACCATACTCATCACATAGTCTCACTAAATCTACACCACCAAAATCCACACATAGAAACACAAAAACATTCACAGAGGCTCTCAATAATAATCTGCTCAAGCAACAGAGAACTCCAAAGCAGAAATGCAAGCAACCTCTACCCCCCAACACAACCCAAATGACACATAGCCCGCAGACTCAGTTTGCCACTCAACCACAGTCAATAAGGCAAAACAACGTACCTAACACACTAGTCATAGGTGACTATAGTCAGGCACACTGATGCCCCACTCACCAGGCTAAACAAGGAGAAGGTTACTGTCAGCTGCTTGTTGGGTCCCAGGATCCGCCACATAACCCACGCACTCAGGTCACTCCACAACAAGTACAAATATGACTCTGTCATTGTCCATGTTGGTGTAAATGACCTCAGACATACCTCCCTGGACTACATGAAAAGAGACATGGTACAGCTCTCCAATCTTGTAGCCCAGGCAGGTATGACCCTAGCCCTGAGAAGCATTCTGCCATCACCCAGAATGATGCTGCAGTACAAGGACAAAATGATTGACTTCAACAATTGGCTAAGCTTCTGGTACCATTCTAAAGGGATCCAGTATCTGTCTGCCTGGGATGACATGGTCAACAGACCATGATGCTTTGCCAGAGATGGCCTGCACCTGTCACCCCTGGGATTCTGGACACTGGCTAAGGTTCTTGCCACCCCTATAGTGCCTTTTTTAGGCAAGGTTCAAATGACAAATTCACCACCATGACAGGAACAGGCAAGCAAAAACTGAGGGTGATGCTACTCAATGCTAGAAGTCTAAATCTCAAAATGCACTCACTCGAGGCACTCCTTAAAATGGAGAACATCGATATCTGTGCAGTGACTGAGACCTGGTTCAAGGCTCCAGAGAGCACCCCTGCACTACCAGGCTATAACTCATACCACACTTTATGGCCACGTAACCTGGACCGGAACACCAAAGACGGAGGTGTGTCCATATTCATTAAGGATATACACACCTCCAGGCTAGTTGCTCAGCATAATGCAGCTAAGGTTATCCAAGTGTAACTAACTCTGGGCAAAACTGCAATCCAAATTGTAGCTTGCTACAGATCACCCACCATGCCCCAGGATTCCCACTCCTCTTTTCTTGATGTACTGGAAAATATTAGGGTTCAACCAAAAAACTTAATAATGGGCGATTTCAACTACCCCACCATTAACTGGGAAAACTACTCATGTACCAACTCCTTCACTCAACACTTTCTGGAATTCATAAACTCCAATGCCCTGGATCAACTTATCCACACCCCCACCAGGGGCAACAATATCCCAGATCTAGTCATTACCAACATGGGTGACCGGAGTTCCACACCTGAAGTCAACGCCTCATTGGTCTGATCCGACCATAAGCTAATTACCCTAGCTATCCACATCTTGCCCCCACCCCCCATTAAGGAAACCATGGTAACAAATTTCTCCAAAGCTAGCTTAATGCTTCTTAAGACAGAAGTGGTGAACTTCATGACACCCAAGCAGATGGACAATACAGTTACGACTACTGAATCCTACACAATTGCATTTTATAAGCACTAACATGAGTGCATGGATCGTGCTATCCCAAACAGAACCAAGACACTATCCTCCAAAAAAAGGAAGCCAATCTGGTGGTCCCCTACCATAAACAAACTGTACAACAGAAGGAAGAAACTGTTGTAAAAGAGAGTAAAATCCCATGAGTGGAGGAGCTCCCTGGTCATCCTCAGTAAGAAACTGTGATCCCTGATACAATCCTCCAAAGCTAGTTATGAAAACAAAATCACCACTGAGTCTAAAGACAACCACAAAGCATTCTATAGCTATGTCAAGAATCTCAATGGCAACACTCAGATCTGCTCTGAGTTACAGCACAATGGCACTAAATATACAGACCCAACTGACATTGCCAACATCCTGTCAGATAGGTTCAGTGCTAACTTTACCCCCCTCTCACCCCCAAAGAGCCCATCTCTATACAGGAAGAATGCAACGTTCCTGTAATCACAGCTGCACAGGTAAAAACCACACTCTCCAAAGCCAAGAACACAGCATCCATGGGACCAGACAACATCCCAGGCTGCGTTCTACATGAACTACAGAACGAACTGGCACCCCACCTAAGTACCATGTTCAATCATAGCCTCACCTCAGGCTTTGTGCCTGCTGAATGGTGCACAGCAACGGTTATCCCACTCCACAAGGGGGGAGCCACCACAGACCCCAGGAACTACTGCCCCATTAGCCTGACGAGCCTGGTCTGCAAGGCCATGGAACGTATAAGTTCATAGGTTGGTACTGGGCTATCTGCCCGAAGGCATATATTAGCCCAGCCACGTTGTGCGGTATTCACCACCCCTTTAGTAGTTCCCTAGACCCCTGTACTAGCAGCTAGTACCCTTGGCCCCGATCTAGTAGTGCTGTTGGTGTGATCCCTGGTGTGAACTTTCTGTTACCCATCCACTCATCAAGGTTCCTCTTGAAGAGTGATAGTGAGGGGCTCTGTCTTATGTAGATCGGGACCCTGTTCCATAATAAGGGAAGTCTCTGCGAAGGAACTCTATCCCTCCAGCATGTTCTATTCATTGTTGTGTTGAGATTTATATCCTTAGAGCATGTAGCTCCAGTAGATTTGGTTTTGCTAAGATGGAGCATGTTCAACAATTCTAGGTTGGACATGGCTCTGTACGTTAGACAGGGATCGCCTCTCAGAAAGCGGTATGCAACAGAGAACAGTCTTAGCTTTTTCAGTCGTGCTGCATAGGGCAACTGTTTGAGGCCAGTAATCCTCTTGGTTAGGTACCTCTGTGGTCTCTCCAGCTGCTGGAGATGTCTAGCCAGGTACATTCCAATTGGTGCATTGTACTCAATAATGGATCTGATGAGGGAAGAGTAGAGGGGCACCATTACATCCTTAGATCTTGATGCAAACCCTTTCGTGATCAGATGGGTTACATAGAAGGATTTTCTAACCACTTTGGCAACATGGTTATCAAAGGAAAGCTGACTATCTACTTGGGTCCCTAGATCCCTTATTTCTTCTTCAGATTTCAGGGGATTACCTCCTATGTTGTAGTTTGCGGGTACTCTGTTTTTTTCCAAAGGGGATTACTATGCATTTTTTTGCATTTAGCTTGAGGCCATGGCTTTGACACCATGCATCAGTCTCATTTAGGCCCTTCTGGAGGATCTCCATGTTGGCCGGGGACTCTATTATAGCACCCAGTTTGCAGTTGTCCACAAACTTAGTCAGCCACAGCCCTTCCGTGCTTGCCTGTACTTCTGAGAAGTATATGCCACACAGGAGGGGCCCCAGGACAGAGCCCTGAGGCACACCACTCGTTACTGGTCATGGTATCATCATGGAACTTATAAACAAAGACATTGGTGATCTCCAAACTCTGGACACCACCCAGTTCGGGTTTGTAAAAGGCAGATCATGTCTCCTAAACCTGATAGACTTCTTTGAAGCTGTCACCAAAGCAGTAGACAAGGGTAAGATGGTTCACACAGCCTATCTAGATCTTGCCAAGGCTTTCGACACCATCCCCCACTCTGGAATTATAGACAAACTCACTAAACTAGGTATAAATCCCTATGTCACAAGATGGGTTGCCAACTGGCTCACTGCCAGAACCCACTCTGTGAAAGTAGCAGACTCCAAATCCGACTTCAGACTTGTGACAAGTGGAGTACCACAGGGTTCAGACCTGGGTCCTCTCCTGTTTGGTATCTACTTCTCTGAAGTACAGGCTAACACAGAAGGTCTTTGGCTAACAAAGTTTGCAGATGACTGCAAACTAGGAGCCATAATCGAAACTCCTAACGATGTGGACATCCTACAAAAGGGCCTCACTGAGACAGATGCCTGGTGTCAAAGCCATGGCCTCAAGCTCAATGCCAAAAAGTGCACTGTCATCCCCTTTGGTAAAAACTCTGTACCCATGAACTACAACATAGGCAGTAGTATACTTAACACCGAAAGTGTGATAAGAGACCTTGGGACACAGGTGGACAGTAGTCTCTCCTTTGATAATCACATCGCCACAGTAGTCAGGAAATCCTTTTACGTGGCACTCCTCATCAGAAAAGATTTCTCATCCAGAAAAAAAGAGGTCATTGTTCCCCTCTACTCATCACTCATTAGACCCGTTATAGAGTACAACGCCCCTTTTGGTATGTACCTCACAAGACATCTACAACAACTGGAAAGGCCGCAGAAAAGCCTCACAAAGAGGATTATCGGCCTCAAACAGATGCCCTACGCAGACCGCATTAAAAAACTCCAGCTTTACTCCATCGCATATCGCCTACTCAGAGGTGATCTCTGCCTAACATACAAAGCTATGTCAAACCCAGAGCTGTTGGACATGCTCCACTTAAAGAAATCCTAATCCCTCCAAGCTACACGCTCTAGGGACTTAAACCTTGTCACCACAATAAACAGAACATGCTGGAGGGATAGATTCCTGTCCCAGAGACTTCCCATACTCTGGAATAAACTACCTATCTATATCAAACAAAGCTCCTCATTAGCACTCCAAGAAAAATCTTGATGACTGGATGGGAAATAGGAAATTCACCCCGGGGATCACCTCTGTGGCTCTGCTCGAAAGTGGCACAGGAAAATAATTTTCTTGGGTGGCAAAAGCCAGGGTACCTTTTTGGCTGGGCTTGTATAGGCCCCAGGGCCGATAGCCTAGTACCTACCTATGAACCTATGAACCTATGGGGCAGGACAATGGCTGAACATAAGGAGAATTGTTTTACTGCGATTACTTGACTTTACAGCCAATTTTCTCTGAAAATTCAAATATAAACGTCAGGTAACTCCATACTGAAAAGTAAGTTGAGAAAGTACCTGAATAAGTTCAGGTACTTTTTCAACTTTTTTTATCAGTGGAGATACAACACGGCTGTAAATTTAGATGTGCTTCTGGAAGGGACTCGGATTTAACTGCATACAATTACTACCTTCTCACAGCACACTCGGATGTAAGCACAGACGTGCTGTGAGACAGTACTCGGGGTTAATGAGTTAAGACGTCATTTACAAGCTCAATAATCAGTTAGGTTAATACACTCTATATAAAGGTAAATACATTTTATGTAGCCCATATATCCTTACATAGCCTATATAAAATTACCTACTAACTACTAAGATACATACTATAAAAACTAAGTATAAAATTATACTAAATATGACTATAAATTACTGACGACTCATTTTTAAGTAAGGTTTAATAGACACCCTGTCATTCAACCCAGGTTCCTCCTCAGCTTGCAGTTCTATTATCCATCTCAATTCATTTAGTTCCAATTTGTTTTTCATAACCCCCAAGCGTAAATCCTGACAGATACATTCTATCACTTTAAACATAAAATGATGTGTTCTATCTTTATCGAAAATGTGTTTAGCTAAAGCACTTCTTTCTGGTTCTCCATTTCTAATTGCCCCTAGATGTTCCCTGGCCCTCTCTCTCAGTGAGCGGGTAGTCATGCCCATATAAAAAGAGGGACATGTGGAGCAAACTGCTAAATATACTAGATTTCTTGTTTCACAATTTGCTCTAACTCTGAACTCATATTTCTTATTTGTTCTAGGGTGTGTAAAAGTCCTATCTTGACTTAATACTCCACATATACAACAATGTCCACACTTATTAATACCATACATTTTCTCTTTAGTATTATTGGGATGACATAACAATCTCTTCAGATTTTTTCTTATTTTTATAACAGAAGTTAGGCTTTGCACCAACAATCCCTGCTATCTCAGGGTCTGATTGTAGTATGGACCAATTCATATATACTACCTCTTGCACCTTTTTAATATTACCAGCGTATTCTAAACGAATTGGTATACTCTCTTTAAATGTTTTTTAGAAATCTGAGAGGGGGTCTGACTATCTATCTATCTATATAGATATATATATATATATATATATATATATATATATATATATGATCCGGCTTTACCCCTCCTTAATGCTCTGACCTCACTAAAGCCTAGATTGATTTCATACTTCTTATATTTACGTTGCAATAATTCATTATTTAATGTTCCCATATCTATATCAAACTATTCCTGAATCATGTCCAGTCTAGACATGTGCATAGCTTGATCCTTAATAATGTTTTTATACACATAATTAGGATGCATGCTGTCTCTACTTAGAACATTATTTTTTCTACAGTCTTTCCTATAGAGACTTGCAGCAAACGTCCCATTCATTTCTTTAACTATTGTAACATCCAAACTCTATCAGAAATCGAATGGGTGAATCTCAAAAAATCAGTAGTGGTATCCAAGAATGTGAGAAATTCCTTTAGTTCTTCCCTAGTACCCCTCCAAATCAATATGAGGTCATCCACGAACCTCTTATAAGAGAGGATATTTGTGGCAAATTTTTCTTGGGTTAGAACACAACTTTCCTCACAATGGGCAAGCAACATGTTGGCGTAGCTATTGGCACAAGGTGTGCCCAAGGATGTATGGGCTACATAAAATGTATTTATTTTTAAATGGATTGTATTAACCTAACTGATTAATGAGCTTGTAAATGATGTCTAATTGATAGTAAGGGTGTATATATAGTTGACTCAGTTTTGATGAAATTTATGGTCTGAAGAAGCATCTCTGATATGAAAGCACTAACAGTTTTATAGTTCCTGCTGTGTTTCTCTGTCTTTCTCATTTTTACTGAAATTCTACTAATTTACTTACTGTCAACCTCTGTCCATCATAGACATGGAGTCCAGACCAGGGGTGAATTTACAATTTCCCATCCAATGGTCAAGGTTTCTTTTGAATAGCGTCTGGGATAAACTCTGCTTCACATAGATGGGGAGCTTATTTCATAGTATAAAGATCATTTGAGAAACATATCAGTCCCCAGCAGGTTCTATTTATGTCGCAGACAAAGTTCAGGTCCTTGGATCTAGTGTTTCTGGTGGTGTTTGTCTTGCAGACGTGCAAGAGATCCATCAGAGCTGGATCTGGGGATGCCTTATATTGCTAGGTATAGATCACCTCTTAGTAATCTGTAAGAGACTGAGTACAGAGATAGGACTTTAAGGCAATCTGTGTAGGACAGGGTATTCATACCCTGGAGTCTCCTAGTGAAGAACCTTTGCAGGCATTCCAGCTGTTGCAAGTGCCTGGTTAGGTGCATGCCAAAGGAGGCACTGTACTCAATGATGGGTCTAATAAGGGCTAAATAGAGAGGCACTATTACTTCCTTGGACTTGGATGCTATGCCCTTGCTTATGAGTTGGGAGACAAAGAATGATTTTCTTACTATCTTGCCTATGTGCTGGTCGAACACCAGATTACTATCTACATATGTCCCGAGATCCCTAACAACTGGGTCACCTCTTAGAGATGTTTTATTGATGTAGTAGTTTGCTTGCATGGATGATTTCCCAAAGGGCATTATAATGCATTTCTTTGCATTGAGCTTTAAAACGTAACTTTCACACTAATCATTTGTTTGTTAGGCTCTCTCTAGAATGTTGATGTCATGAGAGGAATCTATGATAGTTCCCAATTTACAGTCTATGATAGCTCCCAATTTGCAGTTGTCTGTGAACTTGGTGAGTCAGAGACCTTTGACTTCTGAGAAGTAGATGTCAAACAGATTCAAGTCCAACACAGAGCCCTGGGGTACTCTACTGATGATCAGTCTCTTGGTTGAGATGGTGTCACCAATCCTGACTTTTTGGGTCCTATCTGTGAGTTAGATGTGTGTTATGTAGGGAGTTCTGCCTACTTTTCAGAGTTTGTCACCAAAATCTGAGTGGGGTATTGTATCAAACTCCTTGGGCCAATTCAAGGTAGGTGGTTTGCACAATTTTACCCTCATTTATAGCCATGGCAACCCTTTTGAAGAAGTCTACCTGGTTAAGTAGGCAAGACCTTCCCTTAGCAAAGCCAAACTAGGATGTGTCCAGTGTATGCAGGTTGCCAATGTTCTTACTGATAATTTGCAATATAACTTGTTCCATGGTTTTGAATATTAGTTTTGGCAGGCTGATAGATCTGTAGTTCCCGAGGTCAGTTGATGGACCACTCTTATGAAGAGGGATGGCCGTTTTGGTCTTCCTTTCACCTGCCATGCAACCTGTTTTGAAGCTGTAGTTGAAGAGTGCCTCAAGTGGTCTTGCTATTTCATGTTTTAGGCTATTTAGGAGGCAACCAGTGATATTGTTGGGCCCCACTGAAGCAGTGTTTTTGACCTTAATGAGCACCTCCAGGACCTGCTCCCTGTTGATAGTTAGGGGTACATGCTAGAATGAGTTTCACAGGGGGTAGCAGGGGGGAGGAGGGTTAGAGGTAAATTTATCAGCCAGTAGATTTGCTATGTCACCCTGCTCAGTGAAGGTTGTGGCATTTACCACTAGTTCTGTACACTACTGAGTATAGCTGAAAAAGGCCTTGTGAGTGTCCTTAGTCTGTTAGGCTAGTCTGACCTCATAAATGGCCTTGTTAGACTTTATTATACATCTTAGTTTCTTGTTTAATTAAGTCAGAGTTCTTGTCTCTATAAGAGATGTTCTTTCTGATTTTGGCCATGACTTTTTTCTTTTGTTACATAGTCTGTTAATGTAAGGATTCCACCAGAGTGGTTTGTTTTTGGTGTTAGATCTGAGCTTATTTCTGGGAGGTATGGCAGCCTCAGTGGGCAGCCATTTACATGTTTGTACAGAACCTCTGTAAATAATTCTGAATAGGTAGCTGTCTTCTCAGGGTTTGGGGGAGCTGTGAATTTTGGCAAACTATTGCTTAATAGGATGTAATGTGCTTTAGAATAGTTCCTAACTACTACAGGCTTAGTTGGGTTTTCCAGGTTGATTTTTATTTTGAGGGTGACAACTTTGTGGTCTGACTTCACAAATGAGGATTTGATATGGGGAGGGGGTGTGCAATGCTCTCCTATGTTGGTGAGTACTAGATCCAATATGTTTGATCCTCTGGTTGCAGAGTGGACTATCTGGTCCAGGGTGTTTGTGTTAATAAAGTTCAAGAAATGTTTTGCATGTGAGTTAGAGGCAGTATACATATCCCAGTCTATAGTGGTGCAGTTGAAGTCTCTCATGAATAGGGTATTTGTTTGGATGGTTAGTGCCTCTAATAGGTCTAGGTAAGAGCTGTGTGCTTCATGGGCCATAGAGAGCAACCTGTAGCTGGCCAGGATATGGTAAGGAACACTGTCTATGGAGACTTGGACATGGATGAACTCCAGGGCATCATCCTGTTTAACCAACCAAGAGTTGTATTTGCTGCTAACATAGATCAAGACACCTCTGCCTTTACCCTCCGTGTGTGCTGCTGTTGGTTTTACTGTGTGGAAGGCACTGCAGCCTTCCACTGCCAGAGTACCTTCTGTGGCTTTAAACCACGTCTTGGTAGCAGCACAGATGCCTACATTCTCCACAGTGAGGACAGCTTGTAGGGTGTGGAGTTTCTTGTTTAGGCTCCTAGCATTGAGCAGTTACACCTTAAGGCGGGGATGTACAAAAGTTTTAGCCAATATCCAGAAGCCGGGGGTGGGGGAGGAACAGGTGCAGATCACTCTTGGCAAAGCAAAGTGATTTGTTAACCATGTGTTCCTATGCTTAAAGATACTGGATTCCCCTGGAGAGAGACGTGAAACTAAGCCAGTTATTAAAATCAGTCATTTTCTGTTCATACTTTGGCATCATCTGTGACCTATCTGTGACACATATTCAGAGAGATCCATAATATCTCTTTTCATACAGTATCCACCAGGCCTTTCCTACTACTTGCATAGTTCAGATTCCAGTCTTGATATTTGCCATAGAAATGTTTCCATACTTAATACATAATAGTGCATAAGAAATACTAGCCATCAAATTTATGTGGCTGACAAAAGGTATGCAAATGCTTAAACACTAATGCATAGGGACATAACTGAATGTTAACAAAGTGAGTCTGATAAAAAACACACTGCAGGGAATGAAGTTAATTCATAAGCATGTGATTTTAAAGTTTAAAACATTTAATTTAAAAAAATCCAATGTCTAAAAAATAAATAACTGCCTCTACCAGACTCACAACAGACCATTCTAAAAAAGATGGTGCTGCAGAGACATCATAAAGGAAGGTGGTAGGTGATTGCAGAGGACTGGAGTAAGACAGGCAAAGAAATGCTACCAGAAGTTTCCAGCAGGGCCTCTGGAACTGCCAACAGCACTGCATCTGAAGACTTAAATAGGAATGAAGGTTTCATCAACTCTAACAACATAAACCAAAGTTTGCACTGGTATTTTCTCTATGTTTAAGACAGCAATGTGAAATAAAGCACTTCCAGAAGTGGTGAAGCCTCAAGTTGGCTAACAAAAGCGTGAAACTACAGATCTGCTATTCATCTCAGAAGATGGCAGTAGTTCAGAGTGTTGCAACAGGCTTACTTCTTACAGTGCAAGGGAGGTGACAGAGCACTGTGAAAAGGCAAAGGATACAGAGAGCAGACATCAGTCATGCTTCCCTACAGAAAATAGGAAATTCATCTCTGAGATGACTCTATGTGCCTCGTGTAAGACTGGCTCTTCACTAAAATAGTTATGAACCAAGCCTGTGTCCATTCTCCTCTTCAGCGAAGTCGGGCCAGTGAGCGGTTTCTCCTGGTAAACAACTTGAGATGTGTCTTACAGTTAGCTACTGCCCGTCATCTTATGAAGCAGAAAGAACACACCCATGATCATCCAGCAGCTGAGGAGTCAACCCTTGAGTCCCTTAGCAAGTTCACTGCAGTCACACTCAGGATTGAGGACTATTCTTTATAAACCTCCTCCAGGGTCCATGAAGATTCAACAGCTAAGGCTGTGGATGGCCTACCACCTTCCTGAGTCAGGGATCAGAGATCAGGCACTTGGAGCCAGACAATTTAATGTTCCTTGGGACCAGTTCCCACAGGTATGAAACTGCACCAATCTTGTTGGGGTATAGAATTATTTACGGAGGCATTTCTTTGCAAAGATCCTCAATTTCTGTGACTTTAATGATACCAGTGGCAATAACTATACATACCTGCCTCCAAAATTTCCCTTCTATCTTCCTACCTAGAACCTTCTGCCTTACAAACATAACCCTAGAGATATTGAATTCTTAGGGAAATTCAGTGCTCTATATGCCTTCCCTTGATGCTGTGCCAGTCTAATCTCTTCATAGGCCAGTGCTAGGCTAACTGTCCTTGCTGGCCATTTTAAGCTTATCAAGTTTCACTTTGGTTTCTTGAATTAACCTATCCTATTTGGTGTTAGACTGACCTGGCGTTAGATTATTGACCAATCTAATTATATATTGCCCATAGTGAGAATAACTGGATCATAGCACAGATAATTTGAGGGGACCCATGCATGTGATATAGCATTTAGGAGCTGCATTTGTCCATTAGTAGTACAGGGGGAAGTCCTGGAGTAAATCTTCAATTACCTATCCATAGATCCAATTTGGGCTTGAATATGGACAGGGATGAGCTTTGTTTTATGTGGATGGGGAGTCTGTAAAACAGCAGTGGCATCCCCTGCAAGGTATGCCTGTCCCTTCACATCATTTTGTTGATGTCGCCGAAGAAGTTTAGATGACTGCACAGAATACTTCTGACGCCATTTGCCTTGCTGATGTACAGTAGGCCCATCAGTATTATTTCATAGGATGCCTTGTATGCCAGTCACAGGTCACCTCTTAGCAGTCAGTAAGATACCGAGTATAGTGACAGGTCTATGACTTGGTCCATATAGAACATATTATTTAGGCCTGTTCATTCACTTGGTACAAAACCTGTATGCAGGCTGAGGTTGAAAATATTTGTTAGGAGGTGGCTAAACTGTGCTTCATGCTATTTAAGATGTCTCCATGGATATTGTCAGAACCAGTCAGTACAGCATTTTTAAGTTTTAATAGCACTTTTAGGACTTGGTCTTGTGTGACAGTTAAGAGTGAGTCAGTTCCAGCTATATCTTGTATGATAGACAGAGGGAAGAGAGGGATAAAGTTTGAACTAAATTTATCAGCCAGTAACATCATTTACAATCAACTCAGCTCATTGCTGCATAGTACTTCTTAGATTACAAGCATAAAAAAAAATGGCCTTGCAATTGTTTTTAGCTTGGGTGGCTATTTTAGCCTCAAACTTGGCCTTGTTGGATTCGATTATACTCTTTGAGTTGTTTATTTCAATGATGAAAATCAAAACCAAGAAAATCTAAGGGTGTTACTACTCTATGCTAGAAGTTTAAACAAAAAACTCCACTCCCTAAAAGCTCTCTTCACTGTAGAGAATGCTGACATCTGTGCTGTCACTGAGACATGGTTTAAAGCCATGGACATTACACTGACAAGAGCAAGGTTGTAATGCCTTCCACACATTTAGACCAGCTACTACATAGACAGAGACTAAAGGTGGAGTTGTCTCGATTTACATTAAATATAAATATACTTTAAGGCTGGTCAAAAAGGACAATGCACTTGAGCTTCCCCATGTTCAAATCACCATAGGCAAAATCCAATACCAGTTCCTTGCAAGCTATAGGTCCTCCTCTATGACCCAGGAAACCCATACCATGTATTTAAACGTATTGGAAACACTCACCATCCAACCCAATACCATATTAATGGGTGACTTTAATTACCCCGCTATTAACTAGGAATCATATAAGATATCAAACGTACAGGCACAGAGATTCCTACATTTCATAAACACACTCTGTGGACCAGATTGTCAATATACCAACAACGGGTACAACCCTACAGGATCTGGTCTTCACTAACATGTGAGAGTGCTGCATACCTCCTAATAAAATGTTTTCTCTGTTAAGGTCAGACCACAAAATGATCTGCTTTGAAGTAAAAATAAAACCTGGAAACCCAGCTAACCCTGGACTGTTCAGGAACTACTCTTAAGGCTAACTTTCTACTATTATGTGATAACCTGGCAAAATTTTGAGCCCCATAAAGCCTTAGAACACTGTTGCCCACACAGAACTGTTCACAGAAACCTACACAAGCATGTTAACAGCTGCATAGAGGCAGCTGTACCCACCAGAAAAAAATACAGAACTAACTGAAACAACAAGCCACCCTGGTGGAATCACAACATCAACAGGCTGTATAACAAATAGAAGAAAATCATGGCAAAATTAGGAGGTGCAGCACTCAGCAGGATAAAACTCAGAGGAGAAATAAAGTCTACCAAAGCCAAATTCATGGTACATTTAACCTCCCAGGCCAAGGGCAACCCCAAGGCATTCTTTAGCTATGTCCGCAACCTCAAAGGCAATACACAAGTGTGTGCAGAGCTCATTGTAAATGGAGTTACCGATACTGAACCAGAACATATAATAAACCTACTGGCTGACCAATTCAGCTCCAACTTTACCTCTCTCCCCTCTCAACCTTACCTCAGGAAATACCATCAAATATAACCCCCCCCCCCCCCCGCTCCTTCCTTAATGCTGTCTCTAAGGTATATGGGCCCAGACAATATCTCAGGATGCCTTCTAAATAACATGAAACATGACCTATCAGGCCCTCTGGAATTGCAATTTAGCTGTAGCCTCCAAACAGGCTTTGTGCCTCATGAATGGAGAACAGCAACAGTCATCCCTCTGCACAAAGGTGGACCATCTACAGACCCATAAGTCTCAAAAGTCTCATATGCAAAGCCATGAAAAGAATTATCATGGAAATGATCAGTAATGACATAGGAATCTCCAGACACTGGACCCAACCCAATTTGGTTTCATCAAGGGCAGGTCATGCCTACTCAACCTGGTGGACTTCTTTGAGATGGTCACCAAATCAATGGACAACATGGTTCACACTGTCTATCTTGACCTGGACAAGGCACTTGATAAAATACCCCACTCAGGGATTGTTGACAAACTAAAGAGGTTAGGTACAAACCCTTATATCACCCAGTAGATAGCCAGCTGGTTCACAGACAGGACCCAGGAAGTTAGAATTGGGGAGTCCACCTCTACAAAGAGGCCAGTCACAAGCGGAGTCCCTCAGGGATCATTCCTGGGACCACTCATTTTTGTCATTAACTTCTCTGACATCATGACCAGTGTCAGTGACCTCTGGCTGACTAAATCTGCAGATGATCTGTGGAATAAAACTAAATGCCAAGAAATGCATAACAGTATCCATCAGGAAGTCATCCATCCCTGGTAACTATCATATACACAACACACCCCTTAGAGTTGACCTAGTTGTCAGGGACTTGGTGACACACAGATAGCAATCTAGCCTTTGACATCACGTGTCAACAGTAGGAAGGAAATCATGCTATGTTGTGCAATTTAAAAACAAAGGTATAGCATCTAGGTCCAAGAGAGTCATTGTTCCACTGTATATGCCATTCAACAGACCTATCATTGAGTGCAATGTCCCCTTTGGAATGTACCTAACCAGTCATATCCAACAACTGGAAAGTCCACACAGGTTCCTCACTAAAAGAATACGGGGTGTAAGCAACACATCCTGTGCAGACCACCTTAAGGGTTTATCCCTGTATTTTGTCTCCTACAGGCTGTTGAGGGGAGATCTATGCCTAGCATACAAAGCATTGTCAGACCCCACACTGATGGACCTCCTACATATCTGCAAGACAAACAGCACCAGAATTACTCATTCTAAAAACTTAAATCTTATCTGTGATATAAACAGGACCTGATGGACGGGCAGGTATGTATCCCAGAGACAACCTCTTCTCTGGAATAAGCTCCTCATCCATGTGAAGTAGAGTTTCTCCCTAATCCAGTTTAAGTGTAACTTGCACAATTGGAAGGGAACAGGAAATTCATCCCTGGTTTGGCACCTATGTCTTTATTGAACACAAGTAGTCTGTAAACAATTCATCTCCCAGGCCCCTGCTTGAAAATGTTTCACCTCCCAAGCCCCGTCTTACACTTATCAAGAGTGCCAGAACTTCTCAGAGATTTTAGATGTATGGTTAGGCTTATAAAGGCCCTTGTAGCTGTTAGCATAGCAAACACTTATGAACCTATGTGGGTTCAATCATTCTGTGAATTACTCTTCTTACTTTTGGTCACAATTCCCTTCCATTTATTGTAAAGCTTGTTGATATTATGGTTTCTCCAGGGGAGTTTGTTTCTGGGGTTTGTCCTGCACTTGTTCATACAGAGTACAGCTGCATATATGCAGCTGTTTACATGCTGTTATAGTTTGGTGGCATACATTTTCACATGTTCTTTGTGGTCAGATCTAACAAGTGACAAAGATATGGAAGGGATGGTGCAAGATGCCTCTATACTTTTGTATAGTAAGATCAAGATCCCAGACGCTGTTCCCCAATGGGTAGTCTAATTTTTTTAGGGCATCCTTGAATCTCTGTGCTCATGCACTAGTGGTGGTGTGTTTCCCAATATATAGTTGGACAGTTTAGATCTCATAGGAAAATGGCATTGGGTTTAATACTGCTAGCTAATATATGGTATGAGATGTCTCTGATGGTTATTTGGCCATGAAGATGCTTTAGTGCATCAAGCTGCTTTATCAACCTTCATGCGAGTCTCTTCTGGATGGAGACTGAGACACATCCATCTTTTTTACCCTCCTGTGCAGTAGCTGGTCTAAATGTGTGGAAAGAATTGTAGCCCAGCAGAGTTGGAATGCTCCCATCATTTTAAACTATGTCAAAGTCACTACACATATATTGACATCCTCCAGGGTAAGAAGGGCTTGTAGAGAGTGGCGTTTCTTGTTTAGAATCTTAGCTTCGATCAGAAACACCTTCATATTCTCCTTTACGTGCTTCAGTATGCTGGTAGGTTTATCAGGTTGGCTTTGCCTAAAAAAGGCACTATGGGGTGGACAATATAATTGACAATAATCAAAACACTAGAAAGGACAAATGCAGGCCAGCCTGGTGAAGCAGCATGGTGTGTTGATCATATCCTACTAGTCTAACAAATATTGGACTCCCTTCAAATAACACCAAAAATCAAGCCAATTATTGAAGTCAGTTATTTTTTTGCTCATATTGCAGCATTATCCTTGAAGAAGTTAGGATGCAGCTCAATGCTAGGCTCATACCTGCCTGGGATACATTCTGAGAGCTCTGTCATGACTCTCTTCATGTAGTCCAAGGAAGTACATCTCAAGTCACTGACATCCACATGTACTATGACAGAGTCATACTGGTACTTGTTCAAGCACTTGAGTGCGTGTGTGTGATTAGATGGATCCTGACACCAGACAAGCAACTAACTTTCAGTCTTTTCTTGCTCAACTAGTAAGAGGTACATTTGTATGTCTTAAAAAACAGTCAGTTATAAGCAGAACATTTGGTTTGGTAGATGAATGCCTTGTAGGCACAGCATCTGTGATTTTGAGATTCCTTAATTCTAGTCCCTTAACAGCACTACTACTCCCTAAAGTGCTATAAATTGCATGTGTATTTGTCTAAATTTTATAGTGTCTGGGTGGCAAGTAAATAGAAACCACTGTCATACGTAATCCATTATACATTCATTTTACTCCTGCACAACAGCTTTTGGGTCTACTAATTGGTTCTCTACTTCAAACAGCAAACCTGCTGCACCAAGAACAGCTATTTTTCTCCTGCACCTCTCTGTATTTGGCACTGACCCCAACTTGATAACCCTGTTATTCAGCTTAGCACAATTTGAATCACTTAAGTGGATTTTGCTTGAGGGTTGCCATTAGTAACCCATTTTTTACTATATAAGCTATTCAGTCTCTTGTTACTGGGCTTATGATTTCATTCATGTTCCAGCTTACTACTAGCCATATCTCCATGGCTAGCATCAGGCTCTACGTGCACTAACATAGTTTCTAAATGCACTAAGTTGATGACATCCAGGCTCCTAAGTCTCCCCCAGTGGAAAAGCTTATATTTTATATCTACTTCAGGATAACATTGTCCAGTCTCATCTTTGTAATATTTGTCCTAATCACGCTTGACAGTATTTTCTAGCCTCTTCTTCTTAATGTCCTAATCATTCTCAGTTTTGATATTGTCTTCCACTGTTTGCCTTGTGCATAAGTAAGTCTGAAGCAAACAAAATCACAGACAACAGTTTTTAGAACAAGAGCTTCATAAATGGAAGTATATGCATTAAATCTCATCTCCTCTTGGTTTACTATCACCTACATGAACCCAGCAAGGTTAATTCCTGTAATATCAAGATGGAAGGTCTAAAACTCACATTATTGAAATTCCACAATAAGAACTTCCAGACATGCCTCCTGGGCCCATCTTAGTGCTTGTTGCTGGGTCCACAGCAACAGTGACACTCAGGATTCGATATTTTCTGATGCTTCTGACTTTCGGCAATGCATGTTTTGGACATTCTGTCTCAGTACAGACATTGATCTTGCTGGTTTTGCATAGGTGATAGTAAACTTCTCCTCCTCCAAGGCAGAAACATCTGCCTCATTTTAAGCACCACCCCTCAGTCTCTGCAGAGCACATATGGTAGTTGCAAACAACTCTTTTGTAATATACACATCACAGGTGTCACTCTATCCATGTGAGCTTCCTAAATTAAAATTCTGTTACCCCACTCACCCATTTCTCTTATGGCATATGTTGTCATACCTCTTCTGATGATGTAAGGTATTGCCAGCTATGCTAGGAGAAGTAGGGCAGTGGCTATATAATATATGCCAGCACAGCTAGTTGGAATTTTGCAAATAATTATATGTCATTTGTATATCAAACTGATTTGTACAGGTGCTGTGTTGAAAATGTATTTGTAAAATTGTTTGTGTTAAATGTACCGACAGTGGGTCCTAACTGTATTGTAACTGATTAAATTGTATGTTTTAACAGAGAATACTGGAAGAAAAGAGGTTAAGCTCAATCCACCTGATTTTGGAAAATATTTTGAAATTAAATTATTGGACCTAGTCCATAAAGGTGTTATCTCACATTATTGAATGAAGCCAGAGACACAATATCTGTAAGAAGCATGGTTTTAGTCTCTGTAGGAAGAGCAGAAGTGTTAAAATTGTTTTACAGCTTAACAATGCTGCAATAAACTTTATCAATGCTTGATATAAGTATTGTAACACTTATGTGCTAAATCCTGGCAGTTTCTAGCCAAGGGGGTAGCATGGGAAGCAAAAGTTGTATGACCAGATGTATGTGATATCATTCTGTAATCCATTAGTAAAAATTATGTTTTAATACTAGGTGAGACTGAAGTCTCATGGCAGTCTACTTCTTGACACCTGACATAGAATGACCCACATCATTTTGCTTGCTCTAGTAAGTGAACCACAGAATAATAATTCTTTAGTTTAGTCAGAAAAATATAGTGAGATTAGTTAAGTACTGTTTTTCTGTATCTGTGTGAATATATTCATCTATGTTATTTTAATATTTCCTGTGATTGAAACTCTGGTGTTTATTGTAAATAGATAGTCCACATTTTCATGTTCTTTTATTATTTATTATTAAATATATTTAAACTTTACATTGTGGCTGGTCCTTTAGTGAATATTTTAACCTTTTTGAGAGTAGTTATATATATTTAGTGACTCTGTGGCCAATCCTGAAAGCCTTACTGCATTGTTCAAAACACTACCATTTGTATTAATATTAATTTCACTCAGCATAATTGGGTACCATTGTCAGACTCTTACAGTAGCTGGCTTTGGAGTGCCTGGTGGCAGTAACTACCTTATAGTCTGGGCAGACGGGAGCATAGCTAGTAAATCTGTGCCAGCCTTTCTTAGGAATGTGAATGTGTTTGTGTGTGTGTGTGTGTGTGTGTGTGTGTGTGTGTGTGTGTGTGTGTGTGTGTGTGTGTGTGTGTCTGTGTGTGTGTGTGTGTGTGTGTGTGTGTGTGTGAAAATCAAATCTCAAAGAGTTTGTATGTGTCAGTTGCTTGGAGCAGGGACATGAAGTACTGGTTTCACAGACAGGGTGCTGGAAGACGTGGCTTGGACACTTGGCTGAGGACTCAGCCCTACAGCTGTGTCAGTGGGGATTCTTATTGGGGATCTGGAGACAGAGAGAGAGAGAAACCAGCCCTTGGACTGAGTGCATTCCCTGTGTGCTCTTAAGAGAAATTGTGCTTGATGCAGAGAGCCACATCTGGAAATACTGGGTGTATCCATTTTTGTTCCAAGTGAATGTCCCTCTCCAGTGTCAGTGGTGAGGATTCAGGCTCCTTGATTACTGACCTAGGGAGGGGACATCACACCTCTCAACCTCTCAAAGCAATAAATCTGGACAAAGCCACAAATAAAGGGGGACAAATGCCCAAAAAAGGCACACTTTTTAAATATTGCTCTTACAAACTTAGTTGATAGAACAACTGGTTTTGTAATAGCATGAATTTTCTGAATTATATGAAGTCTGAAAATCAAATGTATGTATTGTTTTCTGAGATCATTCCTCAATAATTTGCGAGTGATTTTCCAGAAAACCACAATTTTATGAGAAGCAGGACAAAAATATGAGGCAAAATTCTGGACATTCTGCAAAAATCTGGACAATTGAGATGTCAAAGTAAACTTTATTCAAAGTCAAAATAAACTGTATTGTCAATCAGATGTACCTAGCAGTGCTAGCTGATTGAAGTTTTGTGGCTTGGTTCCAGTGCAGGACAAAACATAATATATAATTGGAAGGACAGTAAGAGAGATTTACATACATTAATAATTAGGATAGTTGACAACACATAAATTTACTACATACTGAACAATAAGACATTACACAATATTATAGTAGTAGGTATAGGTTCATAGGTAGGTACTAGGCTATTGGCCCTAGAGCATAATTAAGCCTAGCCAACTGTTTCGGCTTGCGCCTCCCAAGTGGTTTAGTTACCTGCGCCTCTGTCGAGCAGAGCCACAGAAGTGATTCCTGGGGTGAATTTCCTGTTCCCCATCCACTCATCAAGATTCTTCTTAAAGAGCGCTAATGAGGAGCTCTGCCTCACATATATGGGGACCTTATTCCAGAGCAAGGGGAGTTTCTGGGACATGAATCTATCCCTCCAACAAGTCCTGTTTATTGTGGAGGTCAGGTTTAGGTCCCTAGGGTGTGTAGCTCCGGTAGATTAGGTTTTTCTTAGGTGGAGCATTGCCAGCAATTCGGGGTTGGACATAGCCTTATATGTCAGGCAGAGATCGCTTCTGAGCAGTTGGTATGCAACCAAGTACAGTTGAAGTTTTTTTAGCCTGGTGGCATAGGGCATATGTTTTAGGCCCATCATCCTCTTGGTGAGGTATTTTTGAGGCCTCTCCAGTTGTTGCAGGTATCTAGTAAGATACATCCCGAATGGGGCATTGTACTCAATAATGGGTCTAATGAGTGATGAGTACAGGAGGACAATAACCTCCCTTTTTCTAGATGTAAACCCCTTCGTGATTAAGTGGGCCATGTAGAAGGATTTTCTAACCACTTCAGTGATATAGTTATTGAAGGAGAGGTTACTATCCACTTGGGTCCCTTGGTCTCTTATCAGGCTCTCTGCATTAAGTGAGCTACCACCTATGTGGTAATTCGTAGGCACTTGGTTTTTCCTGAAGGGGATGACAATGCACTTTTTGGCATTCAGCTTAAGGCCATGATTTTGGCACCATGTATCTGTTTCAGTGAGCCCCATTTGAAGGATATCTACATCAGCAGGAGTCTCAGTTATGGCATCCAGTTTGCAGTCATCTGCAAACTTTGTTAGCCATAGTCCCTCTGTGTTTGCTTGTACCTCAGAGAAGTAAATACCGAATAGGAGAGGTCCCAAGACTGAGCCCTGGGGTACTCCACCTGTCACAGGTTTGGAATCGGACCTAGCGTTACCTGTTTTCACTGTATGGGTTCTGTCTGTGAGCCAGTTATCAACCCATCTTGTGATGTAGGGGTTTATATTTAGGTTAGTGAGTTTGTCTTTAATTCACAAGTGGGGAATAGTATCAAAGGCTTTTGCAAGGTCAAGGTATGCTGTGTGGACCACCTTTCCCTCATCGATTGCATTGGTGACCGTCTTGAAGAAGTCAACCTGGTTTAGCTGACATTACCTGCCCTTTACGAAACCAAACTGGGTAGGGTCTAGGGTTTGTAGGTTCCCAATGTTGTTGTTTATGAGTTCCATGATGATGCGCTCCATGGTCTTACAGACGAGGCTCGTCAGGCTTATGGGGCGATAGTTCATAGGGTCAGTGGTGGCTCCTCCTTTGTAAAGCAGGACAACTGTCGCTGTGCACCACTCAGTGGGCATGTAGCCTGAGGAGAGGCTGCTGTTGAACATGGTATTCAGGTGAGGGATTAGTTTGTTTTGGAGTTTATGTATCACACAGCCAGGGATGCTGTCTGGTCCCATGGATGCTGTGTTCTTTGCTTTAGAAAGTGCTGTTTTCACGTGGGTGTCCATGGTTATGGGGACAGTGCAATCTACTGGTATAGATATGTGCCCTTTAGGGGGTGAGGGTGGGGTAAAGTTTGCACTGAACCTATCTGCCAGTATATTGGTGATATCAGTTGGTTCTGTGAATTTTGAACCATTATGCTGTAGCTCAGAGCAGATCTGAGAGTTGCCATTTAGGTTCTTGACATATACAAAAAATGCTTTGTGGTTGTCTTTGGTGTCCATTGCGATTTTTTTTTCAAAGCCCGCCTTTGAGGATTTTATAAGGGATCTTAGCTTTTTGCTAAGCTTGGTCAGGGTACTCCTCCATTTCTGGGTTTTTATTCTTTTTTGTAATAATTTCTTCCTTCTATTATAGAACTTGTTTATGGCTGGGGTCTAACAGACTGGTTTCCTTTTTTTGGAGGAAATGGTCTTGGTTTTGTCTGGAGTAGCACAGTCCATGCACTCATGTAAGTGCTTGTAGAGTGCTTTTGTGTAGGCTATAGCAGATTCGACCAAGTTGTCATTCTGCATGGGGGTGATGAAGTTTGCCACCTCTGTTTTAAGCAGCATAAAGTTTGCTTTGGAGAAGTTTTTCACTGTGGTTTCCTTGAGGGGGAGAGAGGGTGGTATGTGGATATCGAAGGTGATGAGTTTATGGTCTGATCTAACCAATGAGGGATTTACTTCGGGTGTGGAGCACTTGTCCCCCATGTTGGTGATGACCAGCTCCAGTATACTGTTGTCCTTTGTAGGGGTGTTGATAAGCTGGTCCAGGGCATTTGAGTTAATATATTCCAGGAAGCATTGAGCAAAGGTATCAGTGCTTGAGTAGTTTTCCCAGTTGATGTTTGGGCAATTTAAATCACCCAGTATTAGGGTGTTTGTTTGGACCTTCATGTTTTTCAGTACCTCGAGGAATGAGGTGTGAGGGTCTTGGGGCAGGGATGGTGATCTGTAGCAAGCTACAATCTGGATTGCAGTTTTACCCATTGTCAGTTGCACTTAGATGATCTCTGAGGCATCATATTTTGCAACTAGTCTGGTGGTGTGGTTATCCTTGATGAATATGGATACGCCTCCTCCCTTGGTGTTTCGGTCCAGGTTTTGTGGCCAAAATGTGTGGTATGAGTTGTAGCCTAGAATCTCTGGGGTGCTCTCTTGAGCCCTGAAACAGGTCTCAGTTGCTGCACACATATCGATGTTTTCCATTTTGAGAAGGGCCTCGAGTGAGTGCATTTTGAGGTTTAAACTCCTGGCGTTGAGCAGCATTGACCTCAGTTTTTTTGTTACTGGTACTTATTACGGTGGTGGGTTTGTCTTTTAAGCCTTCCCTAAAAAAGGCACTATGGGGGTGGCAAGAGCCTTGGCTAGTATCCTGAATCCCAGGGGTGGCAGGTGCAAGCCATCTCTGGCGAAGCATTGTGGCTTGTCAAGCATGTCATCCCAGGCAGGCAGATACTGGATCCCCTTTGAATGACACCAGATGCTTAGCCAGTTGTAGTATTGCACAGACTAAGGATTCCCATTGTGATTTGCTTAGAATATTGCACATGCACATTGGCACTGTGTTAAACTCTGTTCATATTGCACATATATGGAGTGATGACTCACTTTGGCCATTGCACTAATAGTAATAGAAGAGATCGGCTAACTGGTCCAGTTATTAAGTAATTGCCAAATAGTTACTATAGACAGTATACCACAGCTTGTGGCATGTTGATCCTGTTATCTACTGTCATGCTTGACATTTGAGTTCAGCAGCCTTAAGGATAGAGAGAAGAGACTCCTGTTCAGTCTAGATGTTTTGGAGTGTAAGCTGTGATATTGTCTACCCAAGGAGAGGC
Source organism: Protopterus annectens (assembly GCF_019279795.1). NCBI lineage: Eukaryota > Metazoa > Chordata > Ceratodontiformes > Protopteridae > Protopterus > Protopterus annectens. The sequence continues at coordinate 762,049,931 of NC_056735.1, read as the reverse complement.
GGAAGAACATGCCATGTGCAGGATGGGTGGAATCGTCTATTATCTTTCTAGCTCTTCCCACACACCTAGTCTCATGCAGCTCATCCATGGATGGGACAGAGGAACCAATGATTTTTTCCTGCTGCTTTCACTACTCTTTGGAAAGCCTAGCGGTGAAGATGCTTTGCAGTTTCCATACCACACGATGATGTTATTAGTGAGGATACTCTCGATGGTCCCCCTATAGAAGGCTTTGGGGCTGGTCTGTGCCAGGTTTGCCTCCCTCTTTTTGCATAGGAAGTGCAAATGTTGTTGTGCCTTCTTCACTGTGTGGTTAATGTCAGTTGCCAGCATAAGTCATCAGAGAGATGCACCCCCAGGAACTTGGTACGCTTGACCTTAATCTCCAGGGGTTGAAGTACCTCCTGTGTCTTCCTGAAGTCCACTCTTTGGTCTTGCTTACATTTAAGACTAGGTTATTGCTGTTGCACCAGCCTATCAGATGCTCCACTTCTTCCCTGTAGGCTACTTCCTCTCCATTCCTGACAAAACCTACAACAGTGGTATCATTTGCGAATTTGATGATTTTGTTGGATTCATACTTGGCCATGCAGTCATGCATCAGCAAGGTGAATAGTAGAGGACTCAGGACGCAGCCTTGTGGAACACCCGTGCTCATTGTAATACTGTTTGAACTGTTACTTCCCACACATACCTTTTGGGATCTGTTTATGAGAAAGTCCAGTATCCGGTTACATGGGGGGGAGCGTTGATGCCAAGCTGGATCAACTTCTCTATCAGATTCTGTGTGATGACAGAGTTGAAGGGGGAACTAAAATCGATGAATAGCAATCTGACATAGCAATTCCTGTTCTCTACATGGACCAAGGATTCATGAAGTGCTATAACTATAGCATCAGCCATGCAGTGGTTAGATCTATAAGCAAACTGTAATGTGTCCAGTGTTGCAGGCTCAAAACACTTCATTACCGTAGATGTAAGAGCAACTGGTCAGTAATTATTTAGACTTGTTAGTTGAGATTTCTTGGATAAGAGGATGATTGTGATACTTTTGAAGCATTTAGGTACAATGGCTAGATGCAGGGATATATTGAAAATATCAGTTAGTACAGTTGGATAGTTGAGTAGCACATTCTCTACAAACCTTTCCCATAATATTATCTGTACCAGCTGTTTTTCTTGGGTTTACTCTCCTTAGGGTCTTCAGAGGATCAGATGTGCTGAGACATAGCACCTCTTCACCCCGCTCGATGGGGATCTTGCTTGCTGCAGTGTTGTTATGCATGTTGAATCTGCTAAACTAGGTGTTTAGTTTGTTCAGAAATTCTGTGTTGTCATCACATGGGGAGGATGCTGGCCTGTAGTCAGTTATTGCTTGTATGCCTTGCCAGTCATATCTGGTGTTCCTGTTCAGAGAAGTGTCCCTGAATTTTACATCTGTAGGTCCTCTTTTATACTTCTACTTAGATTTGCTCTGGCCTCTCTTAGGGTATCCTTGTCCTTTGATTTGAGGGGTCTATATTACTTTACCAAAACTACACAAAGACTCCTTGCATGGACGGCATCTGCAAGGTCCCAAATATAAAGTCAAAACCCAAAAACGACCAGCAGAAAAGAGAAGACTGAAACCGGTCTGTGTAAATAAAGTGCGTTTTCTCTTTTCTGCTGGTCATTTTTGGGTTTTGACTCTATATTACTTTACACCATATGATCCAACATGTAAATGTTCGAATGTTTCAACGGAGATCTCTGTACAGTGCGGAAATGTTAAGTTTTCCATTGTCTGCGATCTTGGAGTTGGTATATTTAAAAAGCAGGGGGGGTGCAGGGGGGGCTTGCCACCCTGCTTAACCTTTCAGGTAGTTTTTTGCTGGGTTTTTTTTTTTTGTTTTTTTTTTATTTTTGAACTTTTAAGAGTTCGAACATATGGTGTCGACCATTTGGTGTTCGAACTTTTAACAGTTCAATAATCTAATATAGACCCACTTTGAATGCAGCATTCTGTGCCTTTAGGAGCTCTTATACTTCATCAGACAGCCAGGGTTCCTGGTTTGCATGTATGGTGATGTTTTTGATGACTGATACATCAGCAACACATTTTGAAATGTAGGCCATCGGTGATTCTGTATACTCCTCCAGGGCTATATGTTGGTTCTTCTTAGCTGCCTCTCTAAATATTGGCCAGTCCATGCATTTGAAGCAGTCTTGCAGTGCTAACACTGCTCCCTCAGGCCATATCCTTACTTGTTTGGTTGTTGAGAAGTATGTATGTTTTCAGTTTTCTCCAACACATTTAAATTACTACCACTCCTGTCTGAAATTCTAAAACCTAGGATTTGAATAACAAAAAGAGGTTACAAACTCTTCGGCTACTATCATCCCCACTCCCTACTGAGCATCCAGGGGTGGAGGGCTGTAGGACAGCTGACAGATTCCCTTCCTTCAGTTGCCATATTTATCTTTTCCTTCAGTTGCCATATTTATCTTTTATTGCAAAAAAATCTACAAAATCTACAGTCACAGTCTTCCCCTGCCAGATTAAAGTCAGTACAATCCCCCCCTCCAAACCCTTTTAACAATCAATATTATTCACCATTTGTCTTTAGGATGTGGCATGGATTCCTAAGAATACCTCTTTATATGCATTTTTCTAATTTTAACCTCCTCTTTGATCTTTTGCCCCACAACCCCCCATATCTAATTCATATCAAGACTTCTACCACAAAGAACTGCAAGCCATCTGCTTCTGCAAAGTGATAATAAACCAAGCTTCCCTCTTCAGTTCATACTATTTCCTTTCCCTTTAAATTGTAAAGGGGGGCATCCTAGTTAGTCCACCACTTACATCTTTCATTATTCATATTAACCAATTTCCTCCTGTATATATTTCACCATTATGACAAATAAGTTCAAATATCTTTTCCAGTGTGTAGTTGTTGCCTTACAGCAAGAGGTTCTCCCGTTTGATTCTCAGCTAGTGTGTGGGGAGTGCCTTCTGTGTGGAGTCTGCATTTCCTCCCCATGGGTCGAGTGGCATTCTGAAAGACATGTGTGAATAGGAGTGCCTTCGTTGAAGGTTGGGTGTTGAGCTGGCAACTCGGCACCGTGAAAATCTGCTGCCAGTTAGTGGACCGGAGTTCCGCTGTGGCGACCCCTAACCGGGAAAAGCCTAAAGACAACAACAACAACATTACCATTATATTTATTAACGCAGTAAGACATTTTAGTAGGCTTTATCAGTCTTCAATAGATATTTTTCTTCCATTCATGATGTGAGTTGATCAAGATATCACACTCCCTGAAAAAAATAAACAGTAGACTTTTACAGAGATCTAGTTGTGGGAATACAACCTACCCCTCTCTACATCTCTCTCTCTTCTGTGAACTATTAACCAAACCATGTTTGTTTTGTGCCCAGATATAAATCTCTTATCCCAGACTAATAACTTCTTCAATTTAGCCTCTCCACCATGAGCTTCATCCACCTACTGTAGCATCATACCTCTTATAGGAATCATACATTATCCAAACTGTTTAAGCTGTGTTTGCATTGTTGGACCTAGTCTTTCTACAGACCTCTGCAGTTAACACTACACATTCCAGCAAAACAATTTTCTTTTTTTTTAAAGGTTCATAGGAAAATACTAGGCTAGTTGCCCTTGTCGGCCATTTTAAGCCTAGTCAATTTCCCCTTTCTGTGCTCGAATTAATCTAGCCCATTTAGTTAGAGATTGGCCTTACCCATCACATAGTCAACAAATATATATTACTCTTAATGAGAATAACTAGGATCATATCATAGATAATTTGAGGGGATCCATGCATGAGATAAAGCATTTAGGAGCTGCGTCTGTCCAATAGTAGTACAAGGGCCAATCCTAGTGTAAATTTTCTGTTTCCTATCCATAGTTCCAAGTAACACTTGAACATGGACAGGTCTGAAATGTATTTTATGTGGATGGGGACAGTATCCTCTGCGAGATATACCTCTCCCTCCAAACCACTCTTTTGATGTTGCAGAAGTGGTTTTGACTCCTAGACCAAGTATTTCTGATCCCATATCACTTGCTGATGTGCAGTAAATCCATCAATTTTGGGTTGCAGGATGTCTTGTATGCCAGACACAGGTGACCTTTTAGCAGTTTTTAGAACACCAAGTATAGTGACAGGGTTTTGAGTTGGACCATGCAGGACATGTTGTTTAAGCCTTATATCCTTTTACTAAGGTATCTCTGTGGCTGTTACAGTTGTTGCATGTGTCTGGACAGATACACACCAAAGGGGACATTATATTCAATTAACTGGCCTAATGAGGGCTGAATAAAATAGGACAATGACATATGTATATCTAGACACAATCCCTTTGTTTATAAGCTGTGAAATATATGACTTTCTTACAACAAATAACACATGTTGTTAAAAAGTTAGATTACTGCCCACATAAGTTCTAAAATCCCAAACAACTGGGTCAAATCTTACAGGCACACTGTCAATGTGATATGCAGATGACTTCCCAAAGGATACAATAATGCATTTGTGGCATTTAGTTTCAGTCCATGATTTTGGCACCAGTTATTTGTTTAGGACAAATCTTCCTGCAGACAGATTAAGTCATTTTGGGGATTCAATGCCTGCTCCTAGCTTGCAGTCATCTGCAAACTTAGTTCACAGGTTTATAGGAGGTTACTAGGCTAGTGGCAGTACAGACTTTACAAACCTAGCCATGTTAATCCCAAGTATCCCCATTTGTTCTTTTTGGGTAGATTGCAGAACAAATTTATGCACAGAGCGGGTCTCTGATTAACACTGGCTACCCCTGTCCATGAGGGATAATGGTGCCACCCCAGGGGCAAATCTGCAGTCTCCCATCCAATTATCTAGGTTGCATTTGAATAGGGTCAGTGAGGAGCTCTGTTTTATGTAAACAGGAAGTCTGCTAATGTCACAAGTTTGGTTTAAATCCCTAGAATAAGTGACTCTTCTGCCATTTGGCTTACCGATGTGCAGCATTTCCATTAGGGCATGGTTGGAAATCGCCCTATAGGCCAGGCACAAGTCACCTCTCTGCAGCCTATAAGATACAGACTAAAGTAAAAGGACTTTCAGCCTGTCCATGTAAGTCATGGTTTGGAGTCCATGTATTTTTTTAGCGAGAAACCTCTGAGGGCTCTCCAGCTGCTGCAGGTGTCTGGTGAGGTACATGCAAAATACTCTGTTAGTGGTCTGATGAAGGTCAAGTACATTGGAGTTATAAAATCCCTTGACCTGGATGCTATGCCTTTGCTTATGAGGTGCACTACATAGAAGGCTTTTCTTACCACTGTGGAAACTTGGTGGTCAAAGTTCAGATTGCTATCAACCTGTGTTCCTAAGTCTCACACCACTGGGTTGGAACTCAGGGGGGTGCTGTCAATATTGTAATTTGTAAGGAATTCCATTTTGTGAAAGGGAATATTAAATTCATTTTTTTCATTTAGTTTCAGACCATGGCTTTGGCACCAATCATTTGTTTGTGTTAGCCCTTCTTGTAATATGTTGACATCATTGGGGATACAATGATTGATCCCAGTTTGCAATCATCAGCAAACTTGGTGAGCCAAAGGCCATCTACTTTGGCCTGAACTTCTGAGAAATACATGTCAAACAGTAAGGAGCCCAGCACAGACCCCTGTAGTACTCCAGTGGTAATGAGTCTACTGCTGAAGGTGGAGTCACCAATTCTGCTGTGTGTATTCTGCTGGTGAGTCAACTGGCTACCCATCTAGTAACGTAAGGGTTAATCCCTATCTAGGAGAGTTTCTTAATGATGCCTGAGTGGGGAATTGTGTCAAAAGCCTTGGCAAGGTCGAGACAGACAGTGTACACTGTCTTACCTTTGTCCATGGCTTTGGTGACTTTCTCAAAGAAGTCCATCAGGTTTAATAGGCATGCTCTACCCTTAATGAAGCCAAACTGGGTTGGGTCCAGCATTTGTTGATAAGGTACATGATAATTCTCTCCATGGCCTTGCAGATGAGGCTGGTTAGACATTGGTCTGTATTTTCCAGAGTCAGTTGATGCCCCCCCCCCTTTGTGCAGTGGGGATTACTGTTGCTGTTCTCCATTCTGCAAGAACATAGCCAGTTCTGCTAAGATTAAAGAGAACACCAAATGGATCTACAAACTCTTGTTTTAGAATATTTAGTAAACAACCTGGGATATTATCTGGTCCCACTGAGGCTGTGTTTTTGGCCTTGGTGAGTGCAGAGATGACCTGTTCTCTAGAGATACTAGGCAGATGGCTGGTGTCAGGTATGCTTTCGGATTTGGAAGGTGGTGCATGGGGGGTGGGGGGGTGAGGTTTGCGCTGAATCTGTCAGCTAGCAAGTTGGTGATATCTTCCAGTGTAGTATGAGTGATCCCATCTACAACTAGTTTGGCACACAGCTGGGCATTCCCTTTTAGACTTCAGATGTAGTTGAAGAATGCTTTATTATTATCCTTGGCTAGGGATGTGATTTTAGTTTCATAATTTTCTTTACAAGACTTTACAAGTTTTCTGATTTTCTTGTTTAGGCTTAGGAGGGAACGTTTCCTCTGCAGAGTGATATCCTTCTTGCTTTTGGACAACGGTTTCTTCTTCTTATCATATAATCTGTTTCTACTTGAAGTCCACCATGGTGGCTTGTTTTTACATGAAGACCTGGTTTTGATCCGGTCATGTACAGCAGAGTTTATGCAGTTGCTTAAGTGTTTGTGCAGGGCATTTGCATACAATTCTGCACAGTGATCACTGATGTCTGCAATTCTGGATGGCATGAAGCTTTTCATATCATTGAGTAGTAGGCTTTGGTAAAGTTTTTTACAATTGTTGCATCTGTGAGGGTGTCAGTTTCAGTAGTTACTTCCAGCAAGACTGACTTGTGGTCTGACCTAACCAGGGCGGGCATCACGCAGGGAGAAGTACAGTGGCCCCCAATGTTGGTACTATGTCCAGAACGTTAGAGCCCCTAGTGGGGGTGTAGACTATCTGTTCCATAGCATTCGTGTTAACAAAGTACAAGAGCCTCTGACCAAGCATGTTTTGCTTGTGTATGTCCCCCAGTCTAAGGAAAGATAGCTGAAATCTGCCATGACTAAGGTGCTGTGCTGTACGGGGAGGGATTCCAGTAAATCAAGGTAGGTGGTGTGCTTATCCTGGTTCATGGTGGGGGATCTATAGCTAGCAAGGATGTGGTATGGTACTTTCCCAACAGTTAATTGGACATGGAGTACTTTGAGAGAGTCATGCTGTTTGACCAGTATTGAAGTGTATTTGGTTTTAATAAAGATGAATACACCTCCACCTTTGGTCCTTCATGCTCATTTTGAGGTCTGAAGTTATTGAAGGCATTGTAGCCTTGCATGGCCAGGGTGCTCTCAGTGGCCTTACACCATGTTCAGTAACTGCACAGACATCAGCCAGAGGCCTCTGGTATTGGCTTTTACTTCAGATAAGTAGATGCCAAATATTAGAGTTCCCAGCACAGAACCTCCACTGATGACTTGTCTCTTTGTGGAGGTAACTTCCCCTTCCTGGCAATCCAGTGGGTGGCACAGGGGTTTACTCCCAGTTCATTTAGCTTTCTACTATGCCTGAGTGGGGAACTGTGTCAAAAGTTTGGCCAGGTGGAGGTATGTGGTGTGTACTATTTTGCCTTCATCCATTGCTTTGGTGACCTTTTCAAAAAAATCCAACAGGTTGACTAAGCATTACCTGCCCTTAACAAATCCAAACTGAGATGGGTCCAGTGTTTGGAGGCTCCCAATGTGTTCACTGATTGGCTCCACAATAAGTCTTTCCATGGCTGTTTAGATGAAGCTGGGTAAACTTATGGGACTGTAATTGCCTGGGTCTGTGGAAGGTCTTCCCTTATGCGAGGGAATTGCTGTACTTGTTCTCCATTCATTTGGTACCAAAGCTGTGTGGATGCTGAGACTGAACTGTGTTGTTAGAGGTGTAGTTAAGTATGTTTCACATTATTTAAGATGCATCCAGGGATACTGTCAGGATCCAGTGATGCAGTATTTTTAGCTTTTGATAGCACTTTTAGGACTTGGTCTTGTGTGACAGCTGAAGGTGATCCGTATATATTTAGATCTTAGATCTATATAAACTTTATTGAAACATCCAGACACAAACAATTCCAATACTATCCAAACAATCATTTACATAGCATGCTGCATTACATTTTCAGCCATAAAATCACAATATACATATATTTCTTGCAAACACTGAATCTCTTACAGCTCAATCATATCCCCCCATTTCCAGCAATGACTGAAGTAATACAAGAAAATCTGGAAAAACTCATCCCTGTCTTTATGCACGTCCTCCTCAAATTAAACATATCTATTTTAAACAAGTACATTTGTAATTCCTGAATGCAGTCCTTAAGACCCCCCTTCCAATGGTGAAATATAAGTTCAATGGTAATAGTCAATACGTCTTATCCAAGAAAGCTGTTTTAGACATCTTGTCCCTCGAGGTAATTTTCCTTTGTTTTAAACAGTGGAATTTTTTTAGACTGCTGCCTCTTTAGTGACATTACTTGTGGCTCATCTGAAGTCTTAACCGATGGATGGCAAATCATCTCCTTTGTTATCCAGCAGTCTCGTCTCAATAGATTGTGTGGCTTACTGTGCCCACAGGAATGTATGAATATCACTGGCAAGGAAATCTTTCTGACTGCTGTATGTGAGCCTTAATCTTATTTCCCTCACTCTGAAGGTTCTAATCACACTTTGAAAAGCTGTTATTTTGCAGCAAGTTGCCTATAAATAATCTCAATCCACAAAGGTCATACTCATCAAACATCTAACTACTTCTAGGTTTCCACAGAAGAGATAGCACTTTCCTTCTGGGCCTAGAACTCAAAGTTTGTCAGCATTGTTCTTGGCATTCTTGGGCCAATTTTCTGTGATTGCCATGGTATCCTAAGCACCCTTTAAAACTTGGTATCCAACTCCAGTATGCCAGTCCTTGTAGAATGTAGCTCTCTCACATAATGCAGAACAGTCTCTCACTTCCAAGGACACCACCAAGTCTCCATTTTTATAACTGATCTGCCTTCATGGTCTGCTAAGATCTCTTTGGCAAAATCTCCCACTGAGTCCAAGGTTGTCTTCAGTTCTTCATTCTCCTCTATTCATCATTGAATTGTATTAGAATCCTTTATCAGCATGGTATCTACTTAATGGCTGCTGTCTGTGATCCCCTTCTTGTTGTTTTCCACTGGCTGGTTTATCCAAGACAGCTCAATAAATATAGCATGCAGTGAAATTTTGGATTCCTCTTCACATGCCTCTATGTTGGATTCTATTGATTGTGCCACAATAGTGGTTTCAGCCACGTGACTCACCTTTAAATCTTGCCAGTTTGAAGCATTGTTTTCTCTAAGTTCAAAATGTACTGTTCTGCAAAATGTTAGCATTTTGCTAACTCTTTTTAAATATTTTTTACTTCCTGTGATTGGTGTAAAATTCTTAAACTGCTAGCACCATAACGGAAACAACAGTTAATCCTTGTTACTGTCAGGTTCTTACATATGATCCATGCTGTGACAATTATTTTTTTCTTATTTTGGGGTATAGTAGTAATGATCTCTGTATTGCAGAGTTTTATCATTCTTGTCACATAATTTGCTTGTTCTGCTCATTAATTTCCTATTTATCACGATCTGGGTGGGCGTCTCCCCCAAGTCTTTGCACAGATCCGTAATAGATAATTCATTAATCCATGTAGTTATTTGGATTGCCCTCTTCAGCCTTAATGTTATGCCTCCTTTACATTCCTTAATGATGTTCTTTAGCAGTATAACTCTTCTCCGCACCCATACAAGACCAAATGTCTGCTACCATAACAGTAACAGTAACAGAAGTCTGTCTGTTTCTTTTTCTGGTACTTGAACTATACAACTTAAGCCCCCACTCTTTTCACCTTTGAAATATCATAATCACATTTTGATTTCTGCATTATAACCATCATAATAAAGGTAAAACAGAACTTAAGTTTGACTGGGTGAAACACTTTTGATTGTTTCACATGCTTTCACAGCAGGTCAATAAACTGAAGCTAACCAAGTTATTTAACCTGCAGTTTTAGGAAGCTCTTCTCACAAGGGACAGTACAAAGTTAAGGGTAATGTCGTCCAGAATAGGATAGCAAGAAGCTAAAACAAACTTTGATACAGATTAAACTGAAGTCACTAGGAGAGTTTAAATGCCAGTTCAATAACATTTTTAGGGATCATGTGTTTGATCATAAGTTATTGTGGTACAGGTCCCTAGATAATTTCTCATAAGCTTATAAGGCTTTTATCTTGTTAGACATCACTTCGAAACTCTGAAGTGTGTCCAGGACATGGTCATCCCTGAAGTCAACCTTAGCATTCATAAGAACGTTTTCTCTTCACAGTCATCTTCCCTGCTACATTCTTTCACTCCACAGAAAATTCCCACACTTTTTAATCTGAGTCTACTGCTCCTCTGTCTTTTCCTAATTCCTTGCCTATGTCATTTACAAATTTATATTTAACTCACTCTGATATTCCAGTCATTAGTATTAACTCCCTCTTCAAGATTAGTTCTTCAGGTATTACGTTTTCTTGCTCCAGTGTAGCAGGCTGACATATGTCCCCCACCGTAGACAAACATCTTCTCATATCCTAACTTCTTTTCACTCAATTATTCACTCAGTGCTGTTGCAGGCTCAAAGTTCAGTTATAAAATTTTGAAATAGCACTACTACTCCTTCAACCCCAGAAACCTTACTTCATAAGGGTGGTGCAGTGGTGCAGCAGTTAGCATTGTCACCCACAGTAAGTGGTCTCAGGTTTGATTCTTGTCTGGGGTGCCTTCTGTGCGATGTCTACATGTCCCCCTTGCATTCATGTGGGTTTTCTCCAGATGCCCTGGTTTCCTCCCACATTCCAAATACACGTGTCTGCAGCATTTCTCCCAAGTCTCTGTTGAAAATGGGCTCTGTCCCAGTCAGACTTTCCCAGTAAACACATGTTAAATAAAATAAATTTCTGTTTTTTCCCTTACAGATACCTCTCTAGCTTATATAACAATTATTATTTTCTAAAGTGAATGAGAGAGAAATGTGCACCGCAAAATATTCACAAAGAACAGAGTTATGCTGCAAAGAATATAGTCAGACCAAAGGTAACAAAGAAGACAGGACATCCATTTTCTTTTCAATACAGTAACAGCATAAACAATGTATCTTAACTTGACTCAACTGTACAGCTTGAACTGTCATACCATTCTGTAGTTTTCTACTTCTCTATTCCCCAGGTATTTTTCTACAGTTTTAGGGGGACAAAACTAATTTAAGAAAAAATCTTTGCATTCAACCCAGTCTAATGTACATTTCTTAAATTCTCACAAATCTTAACTCATCAGCACTCCTGACAAAACTGGAATCTACCAACAACAAGGTTCCTAGATTTGCTGCCCAACAAACCTACAAATCCCATCACTGTCTCTCTCTCTCTCTCTAAAACACCTAAACTGGCTTGAATTACCCCACCAACTTCTTCTCTCTTAGCTCCAGATCATCCATTATATCCTATAGCAACCTTCCTACTGCCCAGCACTATCCCCTCTCATCTCCCATTATTCTCCCTCCAGACATCTCTGAAGCACTAACCAAGACCTACTACAAATCTACAAACCCAAGTCTAAATTTGGATGTAATATGTACAGCTAACACCCTACTATTGCTTGGAATAGGCTCCTACTAGAAATCAGGACCCTTACACATCCTAAACAATTTAAGACAGCCACCAAAGAGCTCTTTAAAAGTCACTGGTTCTGCCACTGCACTCTCCCTCCTTAAACATCCCCTACTTCTTGTACCTTAATCTACGTTCTGCCCTTAAATCACTCTTCTCACTAGCTCTCTCTAATCTTCCTTGACTACTCTTTCTACTGTCTTCTACAATCTATTAAGTAAATCGCCTCAGAGAAAAATTCTATTGTAATTGTCCTGCCTTCATGCAACTACATTACGATAAAACTGGGTTTTTGTAACCACTTACCCCAAAAATTATATTCATCTTAACAACATATTTCTTTTTATACATCTTGAAATAGTTTTTCTATACCCCTGATTATTGATACTGTATAACATTGTATTCCTACTTAATGCCTTGTAATACTCCTGTAACACTGCTGTTTAATGCTAATTTATAATGAAAGTTATAGACAATATATATGATATATATACATATATATATATATATATATATATATATATATATATATATATATATATATATATATATATATATAATAGACAATATAATGAAAGAAATAGACAATAAACTAAAATTTGACATTCACTTATCCATGACCATAAAAAAAGTCCACAAAAAAGTAGGAGCATTATACAGAAATAAAACAATTTCTCACCAAAGCAGCAAAGATTTCAATAGCAAATTCCCACCTTATCTCCACCCTACTTTATGCCTCTCCAATATATACCAACCTAAGGCAATGTGATCTAAACAAGCTAGAGACCTGCTACAACAAAATCGCCAAATTCGCCACAGGGGCATCCTATCGTAGTCACCACTGTCTCTCACTTGCTGAACTGGGCTGGCTTGAACTCCCTCACCTCCTTCAGTGGTATCAACTCTCACTCGCCCACAAACTAGTAAACCATCCACTAAATGTCCCATCCCTCCAGAATCTACTCCAACCCTATTGCACCACCAGACCACTACGATCCAGCAACAAAAATCACTTGCAGATCACTAAAGCCAATAACTCTGCTGGTGAAGCACTATTTTCTTGCGCCATAGCCAAATTATGGAACTCACTCCCACCCACAATTACCTCCGTACCATCATGCACCCACTTCAAAACTTTACTAAAAGCGCACCTAAAAACATGCTGACTATGCCATTGCAACTCCCACTCTAATATCATCCACCCCATCCAACCACTACCTTTCCTTCCACTCCACTAACTACCTTGATTATAGCAAGCTCAGATGCTCATAAGCCTAGTACTTATTATACAGCAGGAACTTCTCATTGTAACATTTATTAATGTCTGTTAAGTACTTCACAGATAAAGATTTTAGTTGTCTACTGATGTACTATGTTCTTCATCTGTAAATATGTTGTAAGTAATTGCTATGTTAAATTGTTAATCGCTATGTAATCCTGTCTGTTTATTTTACTGTGGAGCTTTTCTCCCCAGGCCTCTGCTGAAAATGGACCTACGTCCAGTCGGACACTCCCGGTCAACAAATTTAAATAAATAAATAAATAAGTTGTTTAAAATGTTGGAGCTTTTCTCCCTGGGCCTCCACTGAAAATGGCTCTTCAGCTCAGTAGGACAATCCTGGTCAACAAATGTAAAATAAATAATAATTCAGACATTATATTCCTTTCTCTCCTCCCCATGTAATTCAGCATTCTGCCTTAGCATTAGCAGCAAGCTATCCTGTCATATTCTGCCTCCTCCTTTTGTAATCAGGGCCTTCGTCTTTATACCTAACTGAATGACCTACTTCTTAGCCATGGACATCTGCTCTATAACATAATCATTCCTCAAGTGTCCTGCTTTACTAGGATGAGGGCAGTAAATGACTGACTTTACAGATACATTATTTTTAATTTAGTAAGACAGGATACGTTGAAGTCCAAACCCTTCAATGTTATCTACTTATTTAGGGGTGCAAATTCCTTTCTTGGATTCGGTACACTTGTAGAATAGTTTTGTTCAAAGTATATCAGTGTTACATTATTTGAAATAATTTTATTTTATAAAGTTACTTCTTTCAAAACTTTCTTCACCCAACTGCACTACCAACACATGCTAAACCTAACTCAGTCCCTAACCCCAACCCTACTCATCACCACATGAGAAATCCTCTCCTCAACAGTGCCACAACACAAGATACTCAGACACGCTTTCCATATTACAAATGCACACAGCATCAAAACTATCTCCTTACTTTAGTCTAACCCTAATCCACAAACACACTCAACTCCAAATGACAAAATGTTTAATATTACCAAAAGTTTCAGCATTTATACACACATCCACTCACTGAAGCTCAAAGCAATTACCCAATTATCAAAATTCCTTCACTGAATAAAGTCAGCACTCAAGAGTGAGTACATCCAATAAGGAAATATAGCAGTAAAGTCTGTCAGCAAATGCAGCAGTCAACAAAGTGAACCGCACACTTATATATGTACATATACATACACAATTTGCAATTATGTTAAATATAGACTTCAGGTTTCACTCAGCTACTTTTAGCAGTAGGCTAGCCCCTAGAGTATGAAACTGTAGTCTCCATCTGTGGCTGTTAAGACAGTAGGCCAGATATTTTTATACATAAGACAGCACACAACTGATTTTACCTGTTTTTTTTTTGTTTTTTTTGTATTGTCAAGAAATGCACCATCAGAGAAAGCACACCAGGAAATACTACTATGGTAGGCTAAGGAACCAAAGAATGAGAAAAGAAGATAAAAGGCGTATGTAGTTGTGTGTGTGTGTGTGTGTGTGTGTGTGTGTGTGTGTGTGTGTGTGTGTGTGTGTGTGTGTGCGTGCTGTCAGATCAGAAGGCTGTGGTCCCTGTTACTATGGCATGTATTTTGGTTCATTTTCCAACATGAACAATGTTGTGCAGCATGGAGAGTGTGCTCTGCTCCCCAGATAAAATGTTACAAAAAGGTCCCATTTACCTGAGTTGGTTGTACCTCAAGGGGATGCAAAACATCAAAACACCTATAAAATACACTAGCAGCTCTTTCCTTACATATTTGCATATTAAGGTAGGGAATTTCCCCTAATGTGCTGGCCAAAATCCCCCCTAGTCAGTATGAATGCCACCTCAGGAAATGCCTGAAAAGAGATCACAAGCTTAGTCAACTGACCTAGTCAAAAATATAAATGAATAAATAAACTGAAAAAAATGAAGCTGCTGTACACTGTTTGCTATAGTGGAATCCTTGTCATGTGTTAAATTCGTACTTGGTTATACTGGTGGAGTGAGTTATCTTCCAGTATAACTATCTGTAAAGCAGTGTTTAAACAGCATTCCAAAGGTCCTGAAAACTACCAAACAAGCCAGAAACTGAATAATATTTTCATGGTAAAGCTAATATTTTCTCCCAAATATTTGAATGAAATGAAATATTTCACTTTTAGCAGTATGTGTAGTTTATTAACAATAGTGTTCACTTTTATAACATTTTAAGTCACAACAAATTTCAAAACAATGCTTAAGATTTGTCTATTTTTAGACTGTTGAATGCTTACTCAAGGTAAAATGATTTTTTTTCTGAATTTGACAGAATGTGTGTTTAAGGTGTGAAGCTGGATATGGATAATAGTATAATAATAATAGTAATAGCATGATTCTTGCTGACGAAGGCATTTATGTTTCAGATGATTGTCCTATAGCCAAATAGCTAGTCTACTAAGGAAACATTACCTAATTCATTGACACCACATAGTGACAGCCCAAAAGTTTGACTTGGACACAAGAGATATTTAATTTTATTATTTATTTATCCATTGTTGAACAGGTTAGTCCCACTACGCTAGTAGCCTCTTTTCAGGGGAGTCAGAAGTTGGTATTTATACCACTAAGGGAAATTTGGTCAGGGTGGCACAGTGGTACAGAGGTTAACTTTGTCACCTCACAGCAAGCAGTTCTCCGGTTCGATTCTTGACTGGGGTGCCTTCTGTGTGGAGTCTGCATGTCTTCCCTGTGTTTGCATGGGTTTCCTCTTGGTACTACGGCTTTCTCCCACATTCCAAAGACATGCGTCTGGAGCATTTCTCCCCTGGCCTCCACTGAAAATAGGCTCTGTTCTAGTCAGAATCCCAGGCAAAAAATGCTAAATAAATTAGGAAGCTTCTCCTACTCGTCAGTGTTGCAAGTGGAATTCATTTTGTAGGAGCATTTGCTGTTTCTGTTCCAGACGCACAGATGACCTGGAGAAACAAGGAGGCAGGTGGAGAGAGAAGGAGATGATGGTTTAGTAAGAGAAATGGAGGAGAAAGCAAATATCAAGACCAGAGAATGTGTGCAGGATTCTGAGGAGATTTTTCAAAGAAAGATGTTTGATGGAGATAAGTCAGCAAATGATAGATGTATAATTACAACCCTCCAGCCAGGAGGGCTGTGGGATGATTTACTAAAAGAAATGGTGGAACAGAGGAGGCCAGAATGTACAGGAGATGTCTTCTGGAGGGACATTACAGAGAAAATACAAAAGAGAGAAGCAGAGACAATCATGAAGAACAGTGGTGAGATGGAAAATAAAACATATGCAAAGAAAGTGAAAGAAGGTAAAAGTAGAGTAGTGGAAAAGAGGACGGAAGAAAATCAAACATAGAAGTACATGGTAAGGATTCAAAGTGAAGAGGACAAAGAAATGGAGAAATATGAAGTGTGGGGCAATTTAATAGCACATGAGGTAAGAGCATTTATTCTTATTAACAAAGAGACATTTTATGACATTATATCCAAGACTATTTTTTTCAATGGAAAATGTTCTTGGAGAATATGAAGAAAAGACATGTAACCCATCAAATCTGTATGTGATAAAAGCATTTAACAAAGAAACAAAAAAGAAAATCCATGTACAATTTCAAACAGAGGTAGAAATACAGACTTTAAAAGAACATTTGAAAACTTTATGTAAAGAAGTACTGAACATTGCAAAAATTTATGACAAAAGGGGTTTATGGATTGGTGGCTGTGTTAAAAATAGAAAGAGGGAAAATTATACTTATAGGAAGTACAGCTCATAGACTTAACCCCTTGTGCCAACTGCCAGGCATAATACATGTGGAAGGGAATAGGAGTGTCATAAAATATTGGGGACAACCCAAAACATTTTTTTTTTGGAAAAGAATGGCACTTGATAAGTAACCTTGACAAAAGAAAATTTAATAATTGTAGGGAAATGGGACATGATGCAAGAAATGTGGATTGAAATGTTATAAATGCAACAAAATTGTACATTTAAGGACAGACTACAAAAATGAAAATAAGAGAAAAGAAAAATAAAGAGAAGAAAATGAATAAAGAGAAAATATTTTAAAATCAGTAGAAACAGAAGAACAGTCAGATGAGAAAAAAATAATAAAGAGGACATAGAAGAGGGTGCTGAAATAAGTGATGAAGAAGAGATAAATTGGGAGGTAGCAAAAGAAAAAAAGAATTTTATTGGTAAAAGGGTAAAACACAGAAAAAGAAAACTGAAAGAGATAAGTACAAAAGAAGAAATAAAAGGATGAAAAAGAATATATACAGTGAATGACTGGGGCTTGGTGTAATGGTTAAGGCATTTGCCTCACACACACACACACACACACACACACACACACACACACACACACACACACACACACACACACACACACAGTACAATGTTTGATTCTCATCTTTGGGAGGGAAATTGGCTAGGTTTAGAACGGCCTATTAAGAAAGCTAGCCTAGTAATTAGCTATCTTCGTCTTCTTCTTTCAGCTGCTCCTGTTAGGGGTCGCCACAGCAGATCAACTGTCTCCATTTCTTCCTGTCCTCTGCATCTTGCTCTGTCACACCAACCACCTGCATGTCCTCTCTCACCACATCCATAAACCTTATCTTAGGCCTTCCTCTTTTCCTGATACCTGGCAGCTTCATCCTTAGTATCTTTTTCCCAATATACTCTGCATCCCTCCTCAGCACATGTCCAAACCAATGTAATCTTGTCTCTCTGGGTTTGTCTCCAAACCTTCCAAACTGGGCTGACCTTCTAAAATGTACTTATTCCTAATCCTGTCTATCCTCGTCACACCCAGTGCAAATCTTAGCATCTTCAACTCTGCCATATCAAGCTCTGACTCCTGCCTTTTTGTCAATGCCACTGTCTCCAACCCATATAACATAGCTGGTCTCACTACCCTCTTGTAGACCTTCCCTTTCACTCTTACTGGTACTCATCTGTCACAAATCACTCCTGACACTCTTCTCCACCCACTCCATCCTGCCTGTACTCTCTTCTTCACCTCTCTTCCACACTCACCATTACTCTGAACTGTTGATCCCAAGTATTTAAACTCATCCACCTTTGCCACCACTACTCCCTGCATCCTCACCATCCCTCTATCCTCCCTCTCATTCACACACACAAATTCTGTCTTAGTCCTGCTGACCTTCATTCCTCTTCTCTCTAGGGCATATCTCCACCTCTCCAGGGTCTCCTCCACCTGTTCCCTACTCTCACTACAGATCACAATGTCGTCTGCAAACATCATAGTCCACGGGGACTCCTGTCTGTTCTCGTCTGTCAACCTGTCCATCACCATTGCAAATAAGTAATTAGCTATGAACCTATTAAATCATGAATCTAAGGGATAATGAGAATGTTAGAGTCCTTTCTGTAAATGTGAACAGTATTAAGATTATAGTAAGAAAAACAGGATTTTGGACTGGTGTGATGTAGCTGTGATTATCTTACAAGACACAAGATCTGTAACAGATGAAAGATTATAAACAGATAAAAACTATGGGAGGAAAAATAATTTGGAATTTGGGACATGAGAGATGTTCTTGAATAGCCGTATTCTGCAGTAATTCAGTAAAGATATTAGATGTAACTTTAATTTGAAGATTAACCATTGTAGATTTAACATGGAAAGAACAAGTATATAGAATTATAACATGCTTAGGTTAATTGTAAAGAAAGAGAAAGCTCATTTCATTCGATTTTAGACTATGTAGTGATAAATATGAATAGTATAATAGTAATTAGAGACTTTAACTGTGATTTAAGAGGCAAGTATAAAAAAAGGAAATGATATAAGAAAAATGTCAGAAGTTAGATATGGTAAGTTAAAAGTTTGGGACAAAAATTCATGGACTTGCAAAATGGGTATATATAGAATTGAAATAGATTACTTTATAGTATCAGAAAATGTAGTTATAGGAGAAGAAGTAGTAGTTGAAACAGGATTTTCTGATCACCTTGCAATATGGCTAGATATAAAGGAAAGCAAGGGATATATAAAAATAGGCAAATGAATAAGAAGGATAAATGAGAAAACATGGAATGAAGAAGGAAAGAGATTAGTAATACAGTTATGGAAAGATCACATTACTGTGAGGACGTTTTATAAAAAATGGTCTGAATGGTGGATATTTATGGAAAAATATAAACAATGCTTTTTGCAATACCATAATGATGTGAGAAAAGTAGAGAAAGAAAAATATAAAAGAACATATAACAATGCATTGGAAGATTTATAACATAATGATAGAACAGACTTGGACAAAGAAAAGGAACTATATGAAAGAAATACAAGAAATGTTATATAAACAAAGATATTTTTTCAAGGAAAAAGAGAAGTATTGAGTTACTTAAGCAGATTAGTAAAGGAAGATGATAGTGTAATGAGATAAAAAATGTAAAAGTAGAAATAGAAAGAACTCAGGAATAGCGTAAAGCATGTAAAAGAAATGTTTAAAGAAAAAAAAGGATGTAAACCACCATGAAGCATAAAAAAGTTAACAGAAAAAGAAAATAAAGTGTTGGAAAATGAGACTTATTTAAATAAGCTAGGCAATGTATTAGGACAAGTAAATATAGATTTGGCTATGGTTGAGATGGAATAGGATATGAAATGTATAACAATTTAAGGGACTGGCAAAAATTATTTTTTAAAGATTTTGAATGAATGCCTAAATAAAGGTTTTAAGTATAAATAATTATGTAATGGAATACTTAAATTCATATGGAAGAAGGGTCATAGAAGACAATTAAAAAAAATGGAGACCAATAGTATTAAATAATAATGATTATTAGATCTTTATGAAAATAATGCTGAAGAGATTAAACTAAAATGGAAAATAATATGGACAATAGTATATACAGTATAAAGGGGAAAGGTTGTCAAGAATTATTAATGACAGAGAAATTGTGGATGATATTAAGATATGAATATACAAAGTAATAATTTGCACAAATGAGTATCTAGAGTATCTAGAGGTGACAGGAATGGCTTTAAATAAAGAGAAAAATAAAGGATTAGGTGATGTAGTAATAATAGAGGTATACATTTTACAATGAATGAAATTTCTGTGTTGGGTTTAATATTTGGCAATAACAACATCTTTTCTGGAGAACAAATAAATTATCATTCAGAAAAAAAGCTTATTTAAGAAATTCAGTTATGATTGGAAAAATAGCATACATAAGTGTATTTATGTCGCCAACCATATTTGAAAATGAATTACTGTAGATACTTTTTTTGCATTTACATGGGGCGCTAGATTAAACTAAGTAAAAAAGGGAGTTTTGTGTGTAAATAAAGAGCAAGGAGGTTTAAGGTTAATTAACCCAGTGTTATATGCTGCTTCATTAAATTTACTCAAAGTGTTAAAGTGGATAAATGAAAAAGATGACAGATTAGTAGTAAAATTGTATAAATATGGGATATGGTAAAAACAGTAAAAGAAAAAATAGTGTATAAATGAAGAAATAAAACAATACCAAAAAATATTTCATGGAAAATAAAAATTGACAGAAAAGTATGGTATAAGAATGTAATGATAAGACATTACTATGTAAAACCATGGGAAAATTTAACATAAGAAGCAAATGGTGTAATCAGAAAGTAGACTGTCAAGATTTTTGGGGAGACTGGTAATAGATAAATAGCTAGTAAAATTAAATATGCCATATAAACAGAAAAGTGATATAATATGCTTATATTGTCAAGAAGAAAAAACTATGGAATGTGTGTTTTTGAAATGTAAAAGAGTAAGAAAGTTACTGGGGAAATTATGTAAAGGAGATTTTTTTTTCAAAGATAAGAAAGAAGTGGATTAAATAAACATGGATATAATTAAATATGGATATTTTAAGAATAGAAGTAAACAGTATGTTAAAAGAATAGATAAAATGTTGTTTTATATTATATGGGTAATATGGAATGAAATCATAAATTAAATTATGTTTAATGATAAATGGATTTTAGCAACAATATTAAGCTAAATTAGATGGTGGTTATCAAAAAAGAGTGTAAGTCTAATAGGGATTAAAATGTATTATGCTTGTAAAGGAAATTATGAATATGTGTAAACTGATTTGTTCATCTATATATTTGTACATTTGTAAATATCTGTAAACGTAAATATTTTGTAAACAAGAGTTCTTTTTATATTAAAATAAAGGAGCGTACTCTTTTCACGGTGCAGCCGCAGTGGTGCAGCAGTTATTGTTGCCGCCTCACAGCAAGAGGTTCTCTGGTTCGATCCTCGGCTGGGGTTCCTTCTTTGCGGAGTCTGCATGTCCTCCCTGTGGTCGCATGGGTTTCCTCCGGGTGCTCCGGTTTCCTCCCACATCCCAAAGACATGCTGTAGGTGGATTGGATACTCTAAATTGGCCCTAGGTGTGAGTGCGTGAGTGTGTGTGTCTTCCTTGGAAGGTTGGGCAGCGGGCTGGCAACTCGACACCATAAAACTCCACTGCCAATCATGAGTG
The DNA here is from genome assembly GCF_019279795.1 of Protopterus annectens. Taxonomy (NCBI): domain Eukaryota; kingdom Metazoa; phylum Chordata; order Ceratodontiformes; family Protopteridae; genus Protopterus; species Protopterus annectens. Next base: position 762,028,395 of record NC_056735.1, on the reverse strand, counting down.
GACAGATGATCCACTGTGGCGACCCCTAACCGGGAAAAAGCCAAAAGGAGAAGAAGAAGCGTACTCTTTTCAAGAGGTCTCATGGAGTCTTTTACCTCTACTTAAGGTATTACCAACTCAAGCAAATAGGACTTCAGTTTAACACCTCTTCTAAAGCACAACACACTGAGCAGTGCAGCACCCTCCTAATGCTGAACTGTAGTGTCAGTAATCTAGTCACCTGCAGTGGGAATGGAATCCATAGCCTTCTGGTCTTCCATCAACAAAGGCAAGTGAGCTACCTGTTGAGCCACTGACAGTGCCATATATACATGTGAGACCAGTGAATGCCAAATGCTACAGCTGGGTCCAAGCATTACTAATGAACTACTCGGCAATTAAGCAATTCATAATGGTCATAGCATATTTTACTTATGGTAATATTCATCATCTAGAAAGGATGATCCTCAGTTCCTTGCCTTAAATGCTATACCTTTACAGGTGTGTGTGTGTGTGTGTGTGTGTGTGTGTGTGTGTGTGTGTGTGTGTGTGTGTGTGTGTGTGTGTTTAATTTTGTATTCATTGTTAACCAGGTAAATCCACTAGCAAATGCATCATTTCATGGACAACCTGGAGGCGCTGTCTGGTTAAATGAAATGTCCACAGTCAGAGTAAGCAAATGGGAGCTGAACCTCATTAGCAGCTCATAGTTTTAATCTCTGTATTAATTGCCAGACTACATGAATCAATGCTTAGGAGCACAGAAAAACATAAAATAAATGAATACCTACTTATAGCCTAGGGGAAGGTTCAACAAGAAGGTGAAAAAAGTTAACAGAAAAAGAAAGCAATAGGACAGAAAGGAATGAAAGTAAAACATAAAAAGAATGCCAGAACTGTGGCAGACAGCTGTATTATAACAGTGATGAGTAAAGGGGGAACATGCTTCTACAGAAAGAGAAACTGACACACAGCTTCCAAAAAAGGCATCAGCATAGGAATAAGAAAAAAAATTCATCAGGGTCTTATCAGACCTACTAACAAGTGATAGGTTTACATAGTGCTTTGAGAAAACATATTTCTGTTTTAATATAGTCAAGGACAACAGCTGCAAATGCCGTGACAGAAACCATGAGAATTATATCCTGTGACCAAACTGTAAAAGTTCATAAATCTATGACAGGAATTATGAACTCTGGAGTTGCAAAGACCTGCCCCTCTCCAATATGAAAAGGGTGCTTTATTTTACGAGTATCTAACATTTTGACAGAACACAGATTTTAGCTTGATTTCGGTAACATACATTTTGCAGAGTGCCTCAAAAGGATTAGCTGCATTGTACAAGTGTCAGAAGTTCACATGTCCAGGTAGGAATGAATCCAGAAGTGTGTAATTTCTGAACACAGCTTTTAAAAATTACACCACTTTATCACACAGTAAAAAAAATTATGTATTTCTCCAAATGATGACCTTTACATGCTGAAAACAGGTAACATTTCCAATGGTTGCTGTCTTACAATAAAAAGTGGCTATATTTCAAATGAATAAACCTTTGCTTAAGCAATATGTACAGACACAAAGGCCTAATGAAGTTTGCTTATTAGTGGCAGACAAAAGCACTAACCATTAAACAGTTTGGTGGACTGGCTGATTCTGCCTCTCTTTTTTTGTCTTTTACAGACACAAAGCTATGTTATAGGCAGTAGAGTGTTAGAAATATCTTTTGATTTTTTTGGAACTGTGGAAAACTGTACACATTTAAGTATGTCTAGCTACCCCCTTGTGTACAGGAGCCATTACAGATGACAAGTGATTACAAAAATGTCGAAACACCGTAAGAAGATATGGACATTAGTCACAAAACAGAATATGGCAGAGCAACATCCCATTGTCTGCATATTTCTCCCAAGAAGTGCTGGTGTCTGTGAGTGAAATTATAAACAGCTACTGCAAAATATACCATAATTAATGCTACTCTATATGGTACAACAGCCATATTGTCACTCATAAGCAAGGCAGTACTTTTGATAAAGAATATGGATTCTCGTCTATGACACATTTGTTTTTACTTCTGGGTGCAGACAACAAACTTTTATAATTTGTAATACCTACCTAGAGGACCTATTCCTTTTATTTTCATTTACTCTTTGGATCAGTATTATAAGAAATTTCCACAACAAAGACAGTGAATTCTGTAACAATTTAGTTGTAACAAACAGGTGCATATCAACAGCACATGCAATTGCCAGAAAGATTTATTGAACTATTTAAAGACAATTATAAATATTAGAAACATAGCTGTTGAAAAAATCAGTAACATGGAAAAACTCCAGCCAACACAGGAGATGGAAAGCCAAATTATAGATAAAGTCAAGTGGTTATTAAGTTACCTAGAAATAAAATAAAGATCAGTGTCTTGTGGTAACAAGATTATATTCACATCTCACATTTATAAAACAGAAGGGCAAATACTGGTCAAGCTTTTCAAATGTAAGTAAACAGAGAAAGTACACTAGGGCAAAGAACAATGTGATAACTTAGGTGATGTGTCATGAAAGACAGAAAGCCTTTTGTCTTAACAAATGAGAGCTGCCTCTAAAGATCTGAATACCAGCATACTAGCATGCTAATGCAAAGACACACACACCGATACTTTACTGCATATATCCATACCAATAGTTTATGTATATATATATATATATATATATATATATATATACACACATACGGATCTACTTCAGTAGATCGAACTGTTACAAGTTCGAACCATATATGGCTGAGACCATATGTTCAAACTTGTAAAAGTTCGAACACTGAAATAAAAACCCATAAAACAAAACAACACAAAACTAAACGTCTCTAGCAGGGGGGCTATGCCCCCCTGCACCCCCCACATCCCCCTTACTGAAATATACCAACTCTGAGATCGTACTACATTGCGGAAATGGGAAATCTTCCCTTTCCGCTCTGTACGGAGATCTCCATTCAGTCCGATCAAACTTTTAGAAGTCCAAACATATGGTCTCGGCCATATGTGGTTCGAACTTGTAAATGTTCAATCAACTGAAGGGGACTCATATATACATATACACATATACACATATATATATATATATATATATATATATATATATATATATATATACATACATACACATGTATTATATAAATCAGACAGATACATGGGTTCACCTGCAAAAAAGTGGAATGAGTGTTTGGTTGACAGATGTTTAGTCAACCATTCATGATCAAGCTGGTTGACAGGTGTCCATGATCGTACAAATCTCGGGGTTGGGGATTACATTCTTACCCCAAGTTTGTGTGATCTTGGAGTTAGTATATATAATTAGCAGATGATGTGGGGGTGCAGGGGAACTTGCACCCCCTGCAAAAGACAATGTTTTTGTTTTATTGTAAATTTTGCATGCTCCAAGGTTGTTTTTAGGTGCATATGTAGAGGAGTTTGACATCAGTGTTTTCAACATTTTGGTGTCAATGTTTTGAGTGTTGAGATTGGGTGTATTCGATTTTTACTACTACTACACACCCACAAACGTATGCAATCATTTTGTATTTATACATAGTGTGAGTGTGCATAAGTGTGTGTGCCTGTGTCTATCATTATAAATTACACACACACAGACATATATGTATGTATATTATATATATATATATATATATATATATATATATATATATATATATATATATATATATATCTATTAGTGGCATTTAAAGCATTTCTACATACCCCCATGTCAACTGATCATGTGCTCTCAGAGAAGTGCTTTTACCTGAAGGTGAACATATTTTTTCCTAATAACAAAACTTTCGGCTATATCAAAAGTTTTGGCATTAGGAGTATGTGTGTCTGTAAATGTTTGTGGATTTTGAGTAAGGGGGTAGATTTAGTCTTGTGTACGTATGTTTATCTGAAGTGTGTTTATGAGTGTCTTGTGTAGTGGTACTGTTTGGGGAAAGGGTTTTTTGTAAGGGTAGTGGTTATGGGTAGTGGCAGGGTTAGGGTTAGCATATGTAAGTAAGATGGCACTGGGTGCAATTCACTGCAGGAGATTTATTAGGGGATGAATGGTAGGAAACTGGGCCAATAAGAGACAGCTGAACAGGATATACATCTAATCAAAGCCCTTTTCAGTGGAGGCTTTGCAGAAAAGTTCTGGAAAATACAAATAATACATATTACTAACAGCTTTGCTAGGAAATGCAGTATATCAGTGAGAAAATGGCATATTTCGATACAAGAACACATGTAGTAATGCAGTGTCAGTACAGCTCCAATATTCACTTTTAGTTTTAAGATAAATATTTCTGTAAATGCACAAGTAGTAACAAAGATTGCAATAAAATAAGAGTAATTCAGTTTTATGCAAAAAAGGTTTAGTGACAAAAGAGTTTAGGTTGGTAACAGCAACTAAAACAGATCACAATTATCAACAACTGAAGGAAGGAACAGAGCAAATAAACAAAATCAAATAAGCATTACAGAGTTGGGGAGAGATATAACGGAGGTGAAAATAAAGGATATAAAAGAAAAAAAGAATCAGATCTTGCCACAATACCAAGTTTAAGATAGGGTTACTATGTGTCCCTCTTCATGCAGGACAGTTCATAACTGTGCAGCTGTGTTCTGCAAATAAAACAAAAATGGGAAATATCCTGAGATTTTATGACTAAAACATGTCCTACGTTTCCTTTAATAGTTCCACAAAGCAATCATTTTGTATCTGAAATGCCCAAGTATTACATGAAACAGCATAAGCAAATCAAATACTATAAACAAGGGTTTTTATTTTGGTAAAAAAATTAGGTACATTCCTTTCCACCATTTGTATGAATGGTTTGCCCTGCAGAATACCACTTTAGTGTTAAAAATGTCCGACTTTTGGCATCTGAAACGATGGCAACCCTAGTTTAAGACCAATTTAAGAAGCAGTTTTAAAGTTTAAATACGTGATGTTTAGCTCACCCTACAGTAGAAGAATGCAAAATTCAGACTCCAGAAATGTAAATTTTAAGAAGCCATTGCCAAATGAGCAGTTCCTGCTTGGCTCAATAAATGAGGCATACGAAGAGCAGATCTCATAAGGTGGAAAATACCAGTGGTGAAAAGTATAAACAGAGTGTCTACCATCACTGTAGAGAACCTTTAAGGCAGCATTTTAAAAAACAAGTGCTTATTCCACCAAAAATGATCTCACAGATAAATGGTGACGATCTCTCCAGCATGACACTGGCACATTTTGTGACTTTGTTGTATCCCAATTCTAACTTCCCATTCAGGGAAGAAGAAAGATTTGCAAAATAAATGACTATATGGGGTAGTATGGGTAGGAGACACCAGACAAGCTTAATTTAAGGCTCAGGTACAAGGTAAGGTCTTTTGTGATGCAGACAATCTAATGTTTAACTGTTTTTAACACATAAAATACAACCTTTAGAATGAAGTGAATTACCTACAATAATTTTTGGATTCTTCAGTGGACTCCAGAATCTCTACTATCTCCTTTTAGGGAGGAAACATTAAGAGAATGCACATGCAGTTTTCTGCTTCTAGTACCAAAAAAAGCATGGTTTTGTTTCTTTGGGTTCTCAGAAGAAATTCAGGCAAAAAAGGCTCTCTCTCAGGTTTATGGAGTCCCGTTTCACTGCTATCAGAACAGAAGGGTAGAATCATCTGCATACCCTGAAGGGAGGAGCGTTCCAGACTGGTTCCACATTTGATTTATATATATGAAGAAAAAACATGTGGCCACAAAATCCTTAGGGGGATAAGCTTTAGAATATGCAGTATTCAATTTTATTTTCTTTCTGCTTCCATGGATCCAGCTTCTAAATCAGAACATACTAGACATGTCACAACAATAAAAGGCAGTTGGTCAAGACAGACCGGTTGATCAGATTACTGGCCTCTGAAAGATCTAAGAATAATGCCTTTACAGTTATCATTTTCATTAATTCTCTTGAATTCAAAACTGAAAAAGACAGCACCATCATCTCCTCAACCATTACAAAACCTGTGCAAGCTATTGTCTATAACATGATTTCAGTTCAAAAAGCCAATGACTTGCTTGTGAACTACCAACTGAAAAACTGGCAAAGTGGCTGGGAGTTACCAAGCAGATAAGTCAGTCGTTATTCAACTCTACACATCAATACCCTTTGTGAAGAGGGGCAACTACAGCTTTCTCAGCTGTGACAGGAATTAAACCTTTGAGTATACTGCAGTTTATAAAGGAAGTGACGGGTAATACCAATGCCTCTAATATCAGGTAGAGATATTTAGAAGCAGGCCACCAGAAAACTATTTTAAAGAGATTTTTTTACATGATCTGTGCATACCTTACTGACTTAGATGCTTTCAAAGAAACCTAGTTAGTGGCATGGATGAGGGGCCATGAACCAGAAGATGGCACAAAGGACAGGTTGAAACAGAGCTGAATTTCTTACCAACAGTTGTAGTAGAAAAGGTATTAAGACAGAAGGAACAGAACTGGACCCAGGATTCAAGTGTCAGACAACAATTCTCCAGAAATCAGTAGTAGAGGGACTGTATGATAAATATCAGAATGGTGAAAGTCACATTTCTGAACACAACTCTGACATACCCACTAGAAAAAGTAAAGGAGTAGTCTTGGCACTCTAAGGACATCTTACTAAGTTGATCACTGACCTTTCTCTTTACCAGCAGATTGCACTGTATATCCCAGTTACTTAGTCTCCCTGGCTTTCTGACTCCTGCATTCGATAAATGAAAGAAAACCTGTTCTACTTTGTTCTTCTCTGTTAATTGTTTTGTATTGGCTATAAACTGATTGTTCTCTGTAATAATTGACCTGAAGTTGGGAAGACTGCTCCACTCAACCTTGGTATGCTCAGCTTTGCTTTGCTTCCCTACTCCCAACTTCCACCTATCCCCCCCCCCCTTACTCTACCATGATACTTCCCACATACAAATTTCACTTGTGACACCCATTACCTAACCCTTCTCAAACAACCTAACTACTATCACACAAATACTCCTGTTTATATTTTCCTATTTCCCAAATTGCATCTAACATTTATAATCATTCCCAGCAACCCTTCTCCCTCTCATACTGTTTTGCACTATATCCATTCATACTCAGACCCCTCTCCCACAGTAGCTATCTATTACTCAATACTTCTGCTTTCCCCAAATAAACTCTCACCACTTCCTATCTTAACTACATCCTCATACTCTCTCCTTTCAAGCCTCTCTATTGCTCACATTTCAAAAAGTCAGAGAAGATATCAGGACAATCTCTCTTCCTTCATAAAAAATACTTCCTACTTACCTTTTACCAGCTAACATACTCCACCACCACTAAATATCCCACAGCGCTGCGACCTCTTGCTTCCTTTATGAGTCCTTCTTCGTCACTATCTTACATCAATAAAGCAGAGACCCCTTTACTTATTCATGCTACTTCTCAGCTTATCCTCTATGTTTCTGCTCCTATTGAGCCATCTCTTATCCTAGCACAACTCAATAACTCTTAACATCTCCCCAGCTCTGTCCCAATAATCAATTCATACTTCCTCCCTTAACTTTCCACACATAGCACCAAACGTATTTAATGATCCCCTCACCTTTACCCCAAATATAGATTAATTAGCTCAATTTCAACCTAAGTCAAAATAAAATTAAGTGGAAAAACACTCTCAAAATATAAAGAATCAGTAATAACTCAATGCACTAAAATCCTACATTAATCCTAATCCTGGCCCTGCCTATCACAACTGACATCAAGATAATTTTCTTCCACAGACTACTCTAACCCCACAATGGTTAACCCCCAACCCTGTAATCTAACCTTTGCCACCATAAACATTAAAATTATAATAAAATTACTGAACTGCTACGTGTCTGGACTACTCAACACAAGCCTGGTATTCTCACTATAACTGAGATTTGTCTTAAACATCACATAAATGTCTCCAAAATTACACTCCCAGCTGTATGACTTGTAATGAGCATATATAAAAGAAAGGTGGTACATTTACTTTAATATTTCCCAACTATCACATTTTCCACAACAAACCAATGCCAAAATTCAGTTCAGCACAGCTTCTTATTACTTTTCTGAAAATAAACAAATATGTATTACTGTCCTATATATTCCTCTTTGTGACAAACCAGCTACATTGGAAGATACCGTACATTGAATATCAATAACAATTCCAAAGAAAAAATACTACTAGATGATGGCAATATCAATTGGTTGGAAATAACCTGTGACTCTCCCACATCTTATACGGTTTCATACAACTAATACAACACATAAGTCATTGCACTGAATTGCCTTGTTCAGTTTTCTCTTACTAAGCCATCATATGCACAAGTTATAAGTTAGAAAGATTAGAGAAGAGCTTAGTTTGTTCTCTATACTGGACATGTTTATCTAATAGAATAAGGATACTAGGAATGATATTACTGCACTAGTTTCATCTGTTTCATTACTGGCTACATGCTGTGTAATACTGCTGTTGGCCTGTAATTACAAGCTGGTAGATGTAACAATGCTGTTGGCCTGTAACTACCAGCTGGTAAATGTACATGTGCCTAATGTGTTTACTGTGCTAAGACTAGGAACAAGCAGATGCACACACTGGGCTTCTTAGTCCTTGTGCCTTACCTGCACTGCCCTGCTTGTGTTTGACTTTTTACTGAAACAAAATTGACATCCAGGCACTTGTATTATTCTTTGCCAGAGTGCAGACCCACGGACATTACCCATTTGACTTGTTCGTTGGATAGTACTGTCCCTAGTACTGTCACTAATACTGTCACTAGTACTGTCACTACTACTGTCACTCTGGTACTGTCTCTAGTACTCTCACTAGTACTGTCACTAATCTTTAACTGCCTGATTTCATTTGATTTATGCTGAAACCTAGCACTGTGTATTATCTGCTGAAAAATACTAAAATCTGGTCTGTTTTATTAACTGCTGTATGTTTGTTTATTGTTTTGCTGTACAATTGGAAGACATAACATTTTTATATTGTAGAAATTCTGTATGTAGTATTTGGATATTGGCAACTACATTCTCTCTTCCTTCTTATTCCAACTTGACTAAACACTAGCATCCCTTGACCTTGCTGTGTTCTGTATTCTCTCTTCCATTTGCTTACTCCAAATTTTAGAGTAAACACTTGCTTCCCTTGATCATTCCCGTTTTACCTGTGTGCCTTCCCCCCTCCCAGTGCCTACTTAAAGGCCCCTTTCTTCAAATATGTGTTTTAATAACTGCTGCTTTCTTGTTTATTGTTAATGCTGTACAATTAGAAGGCATAATCTGTTGATATTGTAGAATTTCTGCATGTAGTATTTGACTACTGGCAACTGCATTCTCTCTTCCTTCTGCTTATTCCAGCTGGGCTAAATGCTAGCATCCCTTGACCATATTATGTTTTGTGTTCTTACTTTTGCATATTCCAAATGTTAGGGTAAATGCATACTTCCCTTGATCATTCTTGTACTACCAGTATGTTAGTCCCCCCTCCTAGTACCTACTTAAAGGCCCATTTCAACATATCTGTGTTGTAAACTAAGCTACTCTCCTTTCTAATTCCTTAAGCCTTGCTAGTCTTGTCTTTCCTTTCTACTGCTCCCTGAAAACCTGGGAGTCCTCTCTCCAGGCCTTCTACCTTTTCTCTTTCTCACCCTCCGCCTGAAACTTTCACTCTTTTTATTTTTTCTCTATCTCTCTCTCTGTCTCTATCAATCCTTTGCCTTCTATGTCACTCTTTCTGCTTGCCCCTAATATTCACTATCCCTCCTTGACTTGCTCTCTCTTCTAGAGATTTCATATTTTTTACCACCCTAAGCTCACTATCTTATTTTCATTACATCTCTCTTTTATTTTACAGTAGTCAACTACACGGAAATGTGACCTCTATCCCCCCCCCCCTGAATATACATGGCTGACATTCTATCTACTGACCCTGAAAGCAATACAAGGATTGCTGTCTAGCCAAGGATGGGAGGAAACCAACAAAAACAAAAGAAAAACACAGCTTTATGAACATGTCCCAATTGCTTCTTCCTCACCCGGTGTTAAAAGCATTTTTTCTTTTTTTTTTTTGCAAATTATTCTAGGCTGTGGTGTGCACATGTATTTTTCAGCTAACTAACCCCCATCACTACCACCTTTCTTCCACCCCCACTGAGTATGCATCTCTCTCCCTTTTGTCTGTATCACTTTGGCACCTAACTCACTTCAAGAAATTGTGCTAAAGGCTAAGGCTTTGCTGCCTGTCTCCTCCATTCTCTAAACCAAGGGTTCACTTCATACATTGTCACCATTTGTCTTTACTCACCTAGTCTCCCCACTCTAAACACTGTTCTCACTTATACACTTAAGTGTAAGCCACACCAATAGTTTTATCTTTTTTGAAGCATAGGGATCTTCGGCTCCTGGCTCTGCCCACTCCATTTGCCGTTATTCTGCTCAGGCTCTCTCCACTCCCCTACCCTACCCCCATTCCCACCCTTCCCCACTTTCTTTACATATATATTCTTACACTCCATGCCCCTTCCTCCTATCCAACCAATCACCCTTTCTAACTAATCTAATACCTGCTTCACTCCTATAACCACTCTCACCTATCTTTTCTCCCTTACATTCTCACTACCCCCTTCCCCTCCTCACTAACTCTTTTTCATTTCTAGTTGCACCCTCTCTGTTTTCTCTGCTTTTACTGCTTAGTCACTGCATTCTTGACTCATCTACCACTCTTCCCTCTCCCTACCTACTCTCTAATTATGTGGTCATGCTAACTCTTCACCACCTTTCTTTTCTTCCTCTAACAACCTCTTACCATTCACCACAATACTATCACTCCCCTTCACCTACTCTCCCCTGTACTCCTAAAATTGATAGTGTCTCTTGCCTACAATTAATCTCACTAGCTCTCTTCCCTAGTTCACCATCTGGCCTCTTCAAAGTTCCTACTTGTTCTAACTCATCTCTCTCTCCTCTGGTCAGAAACCTAGATTTCCTACTACCCTGAACTTACTCTCTTCTCTTTTCACTTTCTTCAACACTCTTCTTTTGGATGGAAACATCCATCCTAACCCAGGGCCTTCCACACCTTCCTTGCACAATATCACTACTCATACCCCTCCCCCTCATTTACCCTTTCCTACCCATAATTCCCCTTTCAAATCTCTAAAAATCTTCTCTCTAAATATTCAAAGTATTGTAAATAAAGTAACAGACCTCTGCTCCTGGATATCTAACACATCTCCTCACATTCTTGCCCTATCAGAAACTTGGCTGAAACCTCACATCCTTAATCCAAAAATCCTACCTCCAGGTTATAACATTTTTCAATCAGATAGAATTAATAAATGGGGAGGAGGGGTTACTGTCCTCTACTCTGAGCTACTTAACCTGTCCTCTCTCTCCATATCTGTTCCCTGCTTCTCACCTGCCTGAAATACTCATTGTAAATTGTTACCTCAACCCTCACAAAAAAATTTCCATAGTGTCTATATACATTCCCCCTGGCAATAATATTCCCATCCTAGAGAACTTCCTGTCCTGGATTACTCACCATATCCCTTATGAAACCATCATACTTGGAGACGCTAATATAGGCTGGACTAAGCTGTCCCCCTCATCCCCTACCCATAGTCTTAACATTCATAGTTTTCACCAACACATCTCCACCCCTACTAGAATAAACAAAAAACCCTCATCTAGACCCATCCTTGACTGGATCCTTACTTCAGTTCCTCACCTCCATCATAATCCCAGTATACTTCCCAACTCATTGAGTGACCACTCCCCAACCTTTATACACAGATTCACCCAACACTCGCCTAAAGACCCTACTTACAGGGTATGCCAGAACCTTACCCACTTCGACCCATACACTTTTAACTCCAAACTATCTGGCATAAATTGGTCCTTCCTCTATCACCTCCCTCTCAATGAGGCAGTAAATTCCTTCAATAAGATTTTCCTTGACACACTTGATTCTGTTGCTCCGTCCAGAAAAAATCAGAATCAAATCCAACTATGCCCCCTAGCTAACAAAGCAAACTCACTCAATCATGCACAAAAGAGATTCTTCCTGGAAAGCATGGGTTAAAAACAAGTCCCCTCTCTTTCTGCAGACATACAGAGAGTTCAAAAACCTGGCTAGAAAAGTTGTCAACAAAGACAAGAGAGCTTTTTTTCCCCTCTAACCAAAGTAACCCACACAAAAATCTACAAAAAGTCTGGACCACCATCAACAACCTATTCCATCCAGGTAACCCCACTACTCCCAACTTGTTTCCTAACTACACTACTTCGGAAACTGCCTCCCTCCTTAACAACTATTTCACAGAAACTATTCAATACCTCACACTTAATACACATAACAGTATGTCTTACTCAGCATCTCCACTATCCCATAACAAAACTCTCCCCAATGCTTTTTCCTTCCAACCAGTTCCAATTACAATTAAATCTTTCCTTAACAAACTTAAACCCTGCTCACAATCAGCAGACCAACTACCCCCTCATTTTCTAAACGTAGGTGCACAATCCATCGCCTACCCTGTCTCTATTCTTATTAATTGTTCCATCTCTGAAGCCCTGGTCCCTGACATTTGGAAATCATTCTATACTATCCCTCTTCACAAAGGAGGCAACTCTACAGATCTGTCTAACTTTAGACCAATTGCTATCCTGTCCCCTATCCAAAATCCTGAAAAGTGTATCCATGTTCAGCTACTCAAACACCTTCTCGATAACGGTCTCCTCACTCCTACCCAACATGGCTTTAGGCCCCAACATATCACTGCATTACTATTATTTACCCAAATACCAGCTGAAGCCCATGACAATAACCTCCTGGTCTCTAGTCTTTTTCTCGATCTTTCAAAGGCCTTTGATACTGTCTCTCATTCTAAACTTCTAACTAAACTCTCAGACCTACATCTCTCGACCACCTCCATCAAATGGTTCTCTAGCTATCTCTCTGGCAGGCAGAAATCTGTCTGCTGGCAAACTGTCCTCTCCCCATTCCTCCTTGTTAATACTGGAGTTCCCCAAGGATCAATTCTGGGCCCCCTCCTGTTTAATATATTCACTAAAACTTCACTCTGCTACCAATCTCTCTGCACTTCTAGAGTATGCTGATGACTCCACCCTCATTTCCTCTGCCCACAACATCCTTGATCTACTAGCTCTCACTCAACAAACCTTTTCTTCTGTCGAAACCTGGCTCTCTGATAACCAACTCATATTAAATCCAAAAAAAAAAACTCCTCCTCTTCCTCCCTAAAACACTTGCCCAGCACAAAGCCTCTTTCTCTATATCCTCTCTCAACAACAACATTATTAAACCTGAACCCCATACTAAACTACTTGGAGATATCATTGACGATGAATTAAAATTTGATATTCATATTCAACAAAGTATTTAAAAAGACCCACCAGAAACTTGGACTTCTCTTTCATAATCAAAAATTTCTGTCACCGCCTCCAAACAATTACCTCGCTCAGGCCCTACTCCTACCCTGCCTTCTTTAAGTTGCCCCTGTCCTTACTCATGTTCAAACATCTCTTATCACTAAACTAGAGCAAACTTATAACAAAATTGCCAGATCTGCCACCAACCTTCCTTACAAAACTCTCCATTGTCTTGCCCTCAAGTTACTCCAATGGCCAGAATTTTCCAAACAGCTGGTTATACCCCAGTTACATATTACACACTCAATCCTATATGGATCCTCATCCTATTTCCTCCATTTTCAATTTAGTCTCCTTCTATAACCCCCCTTGTCACCTCCGTACTGCCAGTAAACACCTCCTTCAGTTATACAAACCCAGCAAAAACATTGGTAAGACCCTTTACAAATACTCTGTAGCCCATGTTTGGAATTCACTCCCTATCAACATAAGAAGCATTCAGGATAAATACCTGTTTAAGAAAGAACTTAAACTTTTTCTCCTGAAGATGTGGTCATGCCCTTGTCAAACCCCCACTTGAACTAGTCTCCTCTCTTCTCATCTTATCTGCTTTTTCCTATCAACTTTTTCTTCCTTCTATTTGCTCTAGCAAAGTGTATTCATTCTGTACTCAGTGTAATATTCTCCAAACCTTTTAATTCTTATTGGACTATGCTATGTGCTGTTCTCAAGTTTTGGAAATTGTACTTGTTAACTGTTATTCTACCTATACATTGTACTGCTGTGCACACATTTTTTTCACTTGAACTAGATTTCTGTGACCTTACTTTAATATTTTCTAAATATCATAATTACTTCTATTATTTCTGGAGCTTTTCTCCTTGGGTCTCCACTGAAAATGGGCCCCTGGCTCAGTTGGACTAACCCGGTTAACAAATGTCAATAAATAAATAAATAATAGCTCCACACATTGTAGCAAGACATCAAATTCCTTATTAGACTAGATCCTGTTATCAGGCCCTAGCAAATTCACCACCACAGGTACAATGTCAGACTCTCTCAGAAACCATCTCCAAATCTCAAAAAGCAACTTGTCCAAGTTTAATCCAGAAGTATTCATTCCTACTATCTATTAACTGGAACATCCTAAATATCCTACCCTTAGATGATGCTGTAAATGAATTCAATATAACTTTACTAAATAGCCTTACACCTCTTAGAAGGAAGAGAATAACAACAAATGATGCAATTTGTCTATCCAAAACAATAGAATGTTAATGCAGGACAGATAAAAAGCATGGAAAGAAGAGCAAAAATATAAAACACTACAAAATCTCAAAAACGTCAAAATGCTCTACAATCACACTAAAAAGCAAATAAAGACAGATAAGCTATACTGTAACAACATTCAGAACAATAGTAATCACAACCCTAAAAAATTCTGGTCTGTCATGAAAGAAATCTTACATCCTGACCAAAACGTCAACCTACCCTCTGTCCTAAAAACTCACCACTTAAAACTACAATAGAATTCAACTCTTGTTTAATATATAGTATAGCATCCCTAACCAAGGATTCCCCAACATTTAATCCCAACCCTGCCCAACAGCCACATATCACCACATCCACTTTCATCTTCAAACCTGTGCCTACATCCTATACTCTTGACCTTGAACTATGCTCTTCTTCAGCTGATGACCTTCCAAGTGAGTACCTTAAAATAGCAGTCAATAACATTGTCTATCCTATCTCAATCCATGTAAACAGGTCAGTCCAGGAATCCCATGTTCATTCTCTATGGAAAAAATCACACATTATCCCTCTATACAAAGGAGGAAATTCAACAGACATTATTAACTTTAGACCTACAGCAATCTTGTCCACCCTCTCCAAAATACTTTTATATTATCTCCTCCTACAGGAAGAACTCCTATTCTTCACACAACATGTCTTCCATCCTACCTATTGCAGTAACAATATACTTCTAACCTTCATTGAGATTGTCAATAAAGTTAGCAATAACATCAAACTAGTTTCCTCCTTATTTCTAGACTTGTTTAGTCTTCAACACAGCTTGTCTCAGCAAAAAGTCTTCACCAGGTATATCACAGCCCACTCTTCTAGGGTTCAAAAGCTACCTGTTCAGTAGATATCAGTCAGTAAAGTGGCACCTCATCCTCTCTCCATACATCCCAGTCACCAACAGTGTACCACAAGGCTCTGTCCTTGGTCCCCTCCTTTTTAACATTCTCACCAATACCCAACAAACAGCCACACAACAGGCCTCCCTAATACAATAAGCAGATGACTCCACACTCATATGCACACATCTAGCAACCTGGCACATCTCCAAAAAAATTACTCAGGAAGCATTAACAGCCACTGAAACATGGCTTTGTAACTCACACCTCATATTCAACTCCCCCCCCCCAAAGAAAACAAACCTTTTCCCTAAATCCTTCTCTCATTAAAATTTAAAATCCCCTTTCTTAATAATACAACAGCTGAAGTCACTTCTCATAGCAAATTATTAGGGATGATAATGAATAACTTTAAATTTGACCTGAATATTCAAAATAGCATAAAAAACTCAGTAAAAACTACAGATACATTAAAAGCCAAAAATGTTCTCACCAATGCAATTAAAACTACATTTGCCACTACTTACCTCCACCCTCACTACGTTATGGTGCTCCCATCCTTACTAACCTCCAGAAATCACAAAAATCAAAACCTGAACAATGCTGTAATAAAGGGGCTAAATTTTCAGCAAATACCCATTTCTGACCTCAACACTATATAGCACCTAAAAGCTTAAATTGGTTAGAACCACCCCATCAACAAGCATATACACAACTTATCATCTATAAAATTATCCAGCATCTATCTGCTTGTCCGGCACTAAATACCATTCTACATAATTATGTTCCCAAACAGTCATTATGATCCAATGACCAAAAACTCTGCTCTGTCCACAAACCTATCAAATCTGCTGGGCTTTGTCTGTACTCATATCATGGTCCTAAGGCCTGGAACCCTTTACTTGTATCCATCAGGTCAATACCCTCCCTCCAGTATTTTAAAACCATTCTGAAAGACTTCCTAGCCAAAGTATGTCTCTGTTCTTACTTAACTCCAGGATAAATTGTATTCCTAAATTTAAACAAGTAACTACTCATGCCTTATATCGCCTTACTCTTCCTACGTCACTCACTTCCTTACTTCTATCAATATATCTGTCCTGACTCTCTTTCTAAAAATGCCATAACTCTGCTTTTCTCTCATTTTACACTGCAATTCCTGTTTGTATTATCCTAACTTATCTTTAATTTCTCTATAAACTGGCTAAAATGAATCTAAATATTACATCAGTGTCATATAAGTTGTATCTATTCTTAACCAAAGTTTTCACATTATGTTTACTGTGGTAGACTTATTTAAACTGTAGATGTTCTTGTATTATTTTTGAAGATTGTAAAATTATTGTTCTTAAAATGTTTTTGTAATACTTTGGAGATTTTCTCCCCGAGCAGCAGACGAAAATGGACTCCTATCCAATTGGACTTTCCCAGCAATCAAATGTCAGTAAATAAATAAATAAATACATAAATATTTAAGACTGCTTTCATCAAATCACGTATAAGAGTGCTTTTGTCAGAGCACCCCCCCCCCCAAACTCCATGCAGGGATTTTTTACTTTTAAAATAGATCTGGGAAGATGAATGGTAGAACGGGAGAAGCAGGGTCCAGAACATCACAATCCCTCTACAGTGTTTACTGAAGCCTCTTCAGTACATTTATGAGAACAGATACAATGTAGACGGAAAGAAGCTGAGAGGTAGAGAGGAATGGTTGTAGTGGTCTAAAATAAGAAACTACAGAAGGAATCAAGCCAGAGGCAAAGCTATTTACAATATATTACTCAACGGCTCTGGAATCTGAAAGTAGCTGATAGTAAATAATCAGATCAGAGGCAGCACATGTTGAAGAGCTGCAAATTACAAGCCAGCTTACAGGCCACTGATAGCAAGTGAGGTGAAACCATCAAAGAGACAGGATCAAAATACAGAGTAGTTGGAAGGCCAGGTAGGCAGCAATCAGTACAAGATGTACTATAGCTCCAAAGAAAAAAAACAGCACAAAACCAAAGTTCTTCCTAAAATCAACTCAAAAACTGTCCTCACCTGCTGATAAAATGTCACAAATCCTTATACAAACCCTGTAGAGATCTAGCACTCAAGCAGACAGTTAACCAATAATCCATGACAATTGTGGGGGGGTTGTGATTGGATTAACTCCCAAATGGCAGCTTGGTTGAAGTCCTCATGACCAGTTGGACTGTCCAGTGTAAAGGAAAAGCATCTGCTTCTAATCTGCCTCATGAGGCATGACAAAACAAATGTTGCGAACTGATTGTTGTGGCAATGGTTAATAGTGCTGCTTCTGAAGACCCACATCTGTGTAATGTGTTAAAATATTCATAGACTCTGTTTTCATTCATAAGGTGAAGTTATCTTCCTGCTAAAAGCATAAGCAACTGATCTGTAAACTGGAAAAGTGGATGCAAGTAGCTGAAGACTGTGCTTCAGAACACATTACATTTTTTTCAGCATTAGCAACACACTGGAGAAATCTAAACAACACCTGGTATACTAAACTGCTAACAAAGTGTAAGCCTCATCATAAATATCTGAAAAGAACAAGTGACCTAATTTAGAGAAAATCTTAAATCCATTTTCTAGCTCTGAGACATACAGGGATATAGCCCCAACTATGACCAGAATTTTATAAGCGTCTCAAGTGCTTGGACAGCTGAGCAGGGGACATGGGAGTAAGTGGATAATGCTGGCTTGCCCATTTCAGGAGGAGGGTGAACTGGTTCTGGGCTGGCCAGTGTTCTAAGTGCAGAGGGTTTTTTCATTACAGCTATGGTTACCACCTCATCATGCTGCCTGTATCATGAATACTCTCTGGTGGTACAGCAGTAGCCTCTGTCCACATTCTGACCATCTCCACTGATTCATACAAATAATGACATTGTACAGTAACACTACACAAATTGTTCAATCCCTGTCCCCAGTGTAACATGCAGCAATGCTCATGTTTTCAATCCTCCCTCCAGTCTATCTGGGTTCTGTCCTTGCCTAATAATAAAAATAGCTAACACTTATTGGCCCTATAATGCATACATTAATGTTTACTTTCCAGTGTCCTGCCCACATTTAAAAGAATAACAATAAAGCTTGCTGTTGAGAAGTAATGCCCTCTCAGTTCCTAGCCTGCAATGCACAGCTGCTATTCTATGAAGAATCAGTCTGGCATACGATACCATACCTGCACATAGTGTATCAGAGCACTTAATTCTCAGACTGTTTAGGCTAGGATGCTATGTCACACACACACACACACACACACACACACACACACACACACACACACACACACACACACACACACACAGCACAAAGTCACATATGTATGTACAGACCTGTCGCAGGCAGAAGAGACATCTATGGTGACATGGTGATGATGGTGGGGGGAGGGGGGGGTTGGTAAGAGAAATGCTTACTTGCTTGGGCAGCATAGTTCTTCATTTGATAAAGTTTCTGCCATACAGCTCTGGAGTATAGGGTTCATTCATAAACTCTGGTCACCATCTGTTTGGAGTTTTCATGTTGCCACCATGCCCACAAGGGTTTTCTCCGGCTTCTCTAGATACCTCCCACAAACATGCTGACAGACGGGGTACACTAAAGTTTCTATTTTTTATGTATTTATTTTATTTTTAAAATCTCTTAGGAAGATGTATTGGGAGGGGCTGAGTCTGCAGTTTGAGCTCTTTACCACATTTATAGCTCTTCCTGGCGTGTGTGTGTGTGTATGTGTGTGTGTGTGTGTGTGTGTGTGTGTGTGTGTGTGTGTGTGTGTGTGTGTGTGTGTGTGTGTGTGTGTGTGTGTGTACCAGGCTGTTCAGAGAAAAGTGAAATAGTCATTTACATTTAACCGTGCTATGGTAAGTACAACTCAGAGAAAAGTTGCTAAGATGATTGGCAAGGCGTAACTGTCAGTGTGAGACTTTCACAAATCACTTTGTCATGCTGACTGAAAATAGACTTGCACCACATAATTCAGCAAAGCAGCCTTACTTCAAGTTCCACAGTGCACTTTATATTCATAAATCCCACAGTTTGACCTTTCCAAACAGTTACAATAAATAGTAAGCAGGGGCAGCCAACATTTAAAATGTTGCAAATCAAAACTGTATTGAGGTTGTAGGTAGAGTTAAGAAGTGACATATACTACAATCTGGTACCACTGATAAGAACTTCATCTTTGCCAGAGATACAGCCTTGTACTGTAAACATTTTGCTTTTGCTTTGATAAGGCAGTGTCTTGAATTCTTCATCCTTTTACTATCCATTTTTTACTAGTTTTTGTATCATTGGCTGGCATTTTTTTCAAGCTGATTTGCTCACCTTAGCTAACTGACTGTCCCTTGCTCAAATGCCTAATGAGCACCCCTTCACTTCTGCATTACCTACCTTCTATGATTCATCCACAAAGAGGAATCACCTAGGACTCCCTATGGACAGAGTTAGTAGAAATCTGAAAAGCTCATAAATAGAGGCCCTGTTGTCATAATGAAGGAAAACGTGGCATCATCTACCAATTAAGACTTTCTTCAGATATGTTTTCCTCTCTTTAGGGGTGAGGCCTGCAGTGAAGTCTTAACATGAAATATTTTATGATGTACACTTTTTTGAAATTTGCAAATACTGGTCAGTGTCAGCTTCCTATTCTAGACCTCAGATGCTGACACTAGACATAACAGTTCTCCCCCAGTCGGTACAGCCAAAGTCACACCAAACCTCTCCTAGGAGAGAGAATTCACAGTTAAGACAATCACCCCCACCCCCCCACCCCCACCCCCTTGCTTTGGGCAGCATTTTCAGTGTCTTACGTCCACTGCTGATTCTCAGTTGTAGGAAGAAATGTAAGTGTTGCACTGATGACATGAACTTAAACCTAAAACAACACCTATACTCCTCCTGGCTCTGTTCTTGTTCACACCATGATACTCTCTCTGTCTCTCTCTGTCTCTCTCTCTCTCTCTCTCTCTCTGACTCTCAGTTCTCAACACTACCAGCAACCCCAACTTTCCAGCTCTCCTACCTTATCCAGTAAATGTAAATAAATGATAACTATATTTTATAACTATATACTGCTTTTCATCGCTGCTTTGTAAATTAAATTTGCATATTGCTGTATATATAAATGCAACTGGTTTAATTTTGTATAACACTCCTACAGAAATCAAATTATTAACCCCTGTCTTGATTGCATTACCCACAGGATGATTCTAAAACCATATTTCTACTGTTAAGAAACTGACTCTTTTCCTCTGTAAATTCCTTGTCATTTTTGTAACTTTGTAGCTTTAATGGAGCTTTTATCCACTGAAAATTGACCTGAGTGCCTAACTGGGCCATACAGTAAACAAAAGACAATCAAGCAATACATAAATAAATAACTTCTCATCTTTGCATGACTGAGGCAGTGAAAATGTACTAAATTAAATACTGTTAAAGGTTTAGTCTGTAACAGGTTTCTTTAGACAGAATTCCCAGGTGAATTGTTGCTATAATAGAAATAGGTGCTAGCACCTTTCCAAAGCAGCAGTAGTGGTGCATTATCCTGTCAAGGTGTCTGTTATTCTGACAGCACATTAAAGTAACATCATTCCTTCCCCTCAGCACCATGATGACTATTAAATATTTTGTTTTAGTAACTTGAACAGTGCACTTATTTTGCCTAAATGACATTACTACTCCCATCAACCCAGTTATATATCTTTTCAAACCAATGATGTAAGTAAGCTAATTGGTCATACACATATTTATTTTATTTATTTATTTATTTATTGACATTTGTTGACCAGGAAAGTCCATTAGTCTTGAGACCCATTTTCAGTGGAGGCCCAGGGAGAAAAGCTCCAAGTTACATGAAAATCATTACATGAATTTGTAAGGAAACAATTACTTATAAAGCAAGTGAAATAATACAGAAAACAGCACATATGTTGTAAAAAGGCACAATACAACAACAATGGAACATTAGCATGTAGGAAAATTATACAGTTAGAAATATTTAACAATACAGCTCAATTTTTTTAGGGGGGGGTAGGAAAAGGGAAAGCTAAGTGTAGTGGGAAGGTAGAATTAGAGAGTTAAACTTAAACGTAGGATAGATATAGTTAGAATCTTACAGCTAGGTGGTGGGAATATGTAGATTATAGGTATTTACATATATACTATTTATATACACATTTTGTGCTTTGCTCATAAAGTTTTGTGTGAAGTACTTCAGAAAATCCACTGGACATGAAAATGCTATGTAAATGATACTTTTTTTTTCAACAAAACAGAAGTGGCACAGATAGTCAGTGAAGACCTTAAACTGTTTAGTATACTCATTTTTTCTTTTAAGGGTTCTCTAGGAGTGCATGACATTAGGATTTACACTTCTTAATTCAGAAAGTGAAAAATGACATTCATTTTCACATGGGTGTTTTTTAGCTTAATTTTTACATTCTTGGCAAGTATTATATTTACTGAATTTGCAACAGTACTTACAGAACAGCTGTTGAAAATGCACCAGTTTGGGGGCCTCAGGTGCAACATTGTAGAAGTGGGTCTTCAGTGCTCCATTTACAAGCAGTGTGTACGCAAGATCGGTTATATTAATGCCAACAATGGCAAAGGAGTATCTACAAAACAGGCACAAAATAGAAACATTACTGAGCATTTCAGCCAACCTTCACAAACATTACTGCAGCATGTAGAGGATGAATATAGTAATAACCTTTACAGCATGACTCCCTTTGATAGTCTTATCAAGCAAACTGCATAAATATAAAAAATAAAAGGAATAAAAGATTCACTGATTCAACAACATTCTATAAACCAGGGAATAATTAAACTAAGTTTTCTCATAACCATCAGAGATTATAGATCTCTCGTTTGCCACAATGCATTTTCAACAGTCATCCTTAAATGAATGGGCTGTACACAGAAGGCACACAGTAAAGCCATCATTGAAGAGGAAAGGTCCTACTTCACATTGATTTTAAGATCCAGATAATACTAGTTCACTTAATAGTTACAAAACAAATAAACTAAAAAAAAACTGTTTAGAAAAAATAAATAAAGTAAATGACTTGTAATACTCTGACTACATTTCTACTGGAAAACATGAATTATTGTAATATACAATGAATGCTTTACAGCATAAGTGGGAAATAAAAGGTGTTAGGGCTAGATTCTTGGGAAAAAAACTTATTGCACAATAGTAGGAATTTAAAAAGGGATATAATCTAGCTTTTTTTGGTAATTTTACAAAAGCATAAAATAACTATAAATTTGGTAACCTGAACCAGGTCTAAGGCAGATTGATTTAATATCAACTAAAATACATCTGCCATGTTTAGCAGTAAGAAATACAGAGGATTGGGACAAACTGCATCCCTGCCAGAAAACTCTCTTTTTCCGGACAGCTCTGAATTGTATACCTGTTAGTTTTTTCTGACATCATCTAACTGGGAAACTCATTTACTAAACTTCACTTAACACAAAGATGCAAAATTACAGCACATTTGCTTTAAAGACACAGCTGCAAGATTTCTGTGTTGCATTCAATATGTAACACTAAGTCACTTACAGATAACTGCTTTTGAAATAAAAGTTCTGAAAAAAACTGGAATGCAAGATTTTGCCATGGTTTAAGGTTATTGCGTCCTTATAAGAATCAACTCATCAATATTTCATTAAGTAGCTATTCCAGTCACCAGTAAAAAGCACTATAGAACAATGCAGAGATATCAGTTGCATTTTTGTTTTCTTAAACATTTTTTCTGGTAGCTCCTTATAAAGAGTTGCATACTTATTTATTTTTGTAATCAGGTGGATGTACTAATTATGTCCAAACACACTAAGCAGCAGTAGGCAACCACCAGCTTGACAAAAATCCAGTATAACTTCCTTTTAAAAATAAATATAAAACGTTTATTCGGTAAGCGCTTTCACATCTGCTTCATCAGACCGTAAAACATTTTCAAAGCACAAACAGTTACTTAAATAGTAATCATGTGATAAAAAATTAATTATCCTATTAACTTTTTTAAAAAGACACAACAGCCTATCAAGTCTTTTTAAAAAAGTTAATAGGATAATTAATTTTTTTTTATCACATGATTACTATTTAAGTAACTGTTTGTGCTTTGAAAATGTTTTACGGTCTGATGAAGCAGATGTGAAAGCACTTACCGAATAAACCTTTTATATTTATTTTTAAAAGGAAGTTATACTGGATTTTTGTCAAGCTGGTGGTTGCCTACTGCTGCTTAGTGTGTTTGGACATTATTTATACAGGTTTTGTGGAAGCACAGAGGCATTTACTCTGTCGAGCATGGTTATTTATGTTTTAGATGTACTAATTATACTTGATTCACAGAAAGTGGAAATATCTATCTAGCTATATATATATATATATATATATATATATATATGTGTGTGTGTGTGTGTGTGTGTGTGTGTGTGTGTGTGCGCGTGTGTGAGTGTACTTCATATAAACGAAACAGAATTTTGAATAACTGAGACAAAAACACCGAAGCTGCACTTTGACGAACACACACATTAATAAAAGTGTAATCAGGGAAAGGAGGCAGTTGGCCAACAGGAACAAAAAAATACCGAAGCATGTAAAACCCATCCAAGTGTGAGGTTTACCCCCACAACCCCCCCTAATTAAATATACCAACTCTGAGATCACACTATAGTGGAAAAACGGCAAACTCACAAATATTGGCTGAAAAATCATCAATGTCTGCATGTTGGAAAATACATACTTAAACTGAAAAACTAACAAAAACAAATTAATTGCAAAAGGAAAACAGACATTTTCCTTTTACAATTGGGTAGCAGAAAAAAATTAGAATGATTGACAGAGTCTGTCTGAATAGTGATAGTCTTAGAGAAAGGGATTTTGTAAGTAAATATGTCAGGCTGAGGTAAGGACAAGGTTAGGTTTAGGGTTTAGGTTAGCACGCAGGGAGGCTCAAATCTCTGTGAAAGCAGTTGTGAGGTATATAGGATATCACTTTATTACACTTCATAGCTCTGAAATGAATTAACTGTTAAATGTATGACCATACACTCCTGTTATCAAATACATGACAATTTTAATATTCAGCCATGAGTCTTACTTATAGGACAATTATTTTCACCACATTGTGAAGCAATAAATGTCACCACCAATGCAAGAACACAGCGTTTTTCCATTTACCAAGTGTTTGTGCTTCTCTGCTAAATCACACTTCAATAAGTTCATAATGGGGAGACCTAATGTGAGCAGAGACAATATTTTGCCATACTTTTTTTGCAAATGACAATGTCATCACCTTATATTTCTACTGCCAAACACAGCCTTCTAACTTTGTCATCTTTTAATATTAGGACATATTTCTGTACTTACACCCCAAGATATATTTCTTTACTTACATCTCAACCATTTAGTTAAACAATATTACGAATTTATTATCCTCAAGTGATACACAGGGTAAAATTATTTCTCACAGTGAAGCTTCATCATATATTTATATGCTCATACTAAGCAGTTACTAATACTGTTAACAGCCATGCAAAATAAGCCCCTTGAATTACTATGTAATTTAACAGTGCTCACTCCTTTGCCTACAAGTGATATCCAGGATAAGCCAAGAAGCATTTATAACTGCTCAACTAATTATCAAGATTAACTCTGAAATTGGTCAAAGTGCTGCTTTGTTTCAAACGTTAGGGGAGCTTTCTCATGGGTGTCGAATGCACTGAATTAGGTACCTGCCTGCTAATGTGTCTTTTTTTATTTATGTAAGTTGAGATCACTGGATCTTTAAGGGAGCAATGGTTCTGCAGAGGGGCAGGTGTTTGAACAGGACTGTGTCTTCCATGATTCAAAAAGGCAATGCAAAGGTCACTGTGAAGGAGTTGCTAGGAGACCGAGTACATGGAGAGGGATGACAGTCTCTTTGAGTAACTAAGGGACTCAAGACTTGTGATCTTTTTTAGTTAAAAATCTCTGAGGCTTCCCAAGTTAAGCAATATACTTAGAAAGTTAAATGACGAAAGGAACATTATATTAAATGTTGGCATTATGAGGGTTAAGCACCAGGGAACAGACACTTCTTTATCTGTAGAAGAGATGTCTTGGAAATCAATTGAGACACATGGAAGGATTTCTAACTGTGAAGAAAAAAATGATGGTTGAATCACTGTGATTTTTCAAAATAGCTTCCCAAGTGCCTGATGAAAATATCAGTTTGGAGGGGTGTGTTGTTTAAATGATAGGAGGTGAGAAATTTTGCTTACCAAACAGAACCACATTAGATTTCTTAGTATTTAGCTTACGACCATTGTTACTACACCAACAGGTGAGAGTCAAGCCCTCAATGAAGTAGTCAAGTCCTCAATGAAGGTCCAAATGGACAGATGATAAGTTAGCAAGCAAAGGAGAATACTATGGCTGGAACTGAATTCATCCTCAAGTCTTGGTGAGTACCTTCATGGGGTGGACCCTGTTTTTCACAAAATCTCACCAAGATGACACTGATATAAAGACTGTATCTTACATAGCATACATCATAGACAGAAGTAGGTTAAAAAATAAAAAAGATAGCTGGGTACACAAGACCCAGGACAAAACACTGGAAAAAATGATTGTAGAATCCTCAAAATACGGAAACATTCCTACAATGGGGCCTAGGAGAAGAATGCAACCCCTGTTGTAGAAGGAAGTAGCAGTCCACAAAAATCACAAAAACCGATAGGCCAAAGAAGAGCCATAAAGATGATAGAGTGGACTATTGAGGATAAGAAAGAAATTATGCATTGTTACTATTTAGAAAGGAGCCCAGAATTTCTAGACAGAAGATATATAAAACGATTAAGAGAGAAATTAGAGGACAGAAAAATACTTCTACAAGAAAAAGTGTCAGAAGCTTCAAATAAAATTTTGACTTCATTAATACCACAGATTTATAAAAAACATTATATAGGCCAAGAAACCTTGGGTCATTTGAAAAAAGAAGTGGCTGAGGAAGTGTGAAAATATAAAGAACAAAATCTAGAGACTTTTGATAGGTATAAAAAAGAAATAAGGACATGAGAAAGAAAGAGGGATCTGATGTGCATGATTTATACAAAGGAGAAAGCTAAATTAATCAACACAGAAAAGGCAGCTTCAAAGACATTCAAGGAGAAATACAGGCAAAGGCATCCAGATACGGAAAATTCCACAACAAAAAATAAGATCACAAAGAGGGAATGTAAAACAGAAGATTAGTAAAGTAGAAGTTAAAAAAAAATAGAAGAAGAAGTTATGGAATACTTGTGAAGTGAAGGACGTGGTGCAGAAAGTCTAACACAGGTTACATTACAGCATGATGGGACAATGAGTCCCCATAGTAAGGAGAAACAGGAGGAGCAGGAGACATCTGAAGAAGAAATATGGGCATGGGAAAGAAAAAGATATTTAATATGGTGGAATACTTATGCAAAGGAAAAAGTAAAACTAATCAGTACAAAAAAGAACAGCACCAAGATTTCTGAAGAGAAATACAGGCAAAGGTATCTCGACATGGAACATTTTGCAATACAAAAAATAAGAAAACAAAGAGAAAAAGTAGAAAAGAGGATTAGTAAAAGAGAATTAAAGAAATAGAAACTAAGGTTATGGATTACCTGCGAAGTGAAGGATTTAGTGTTGAAAATCTAACTCAGATAAGATCACAGCACGACAGACCAATGGATACCCAAATTAAGGAGAAACCAGTTGAGTGAGAAACATCAGATCAGTTGCCATATGAAGATACTTTGGAGTTCTCCATAGGAAACCAGTACAAATGTTCAGTTGGAGTAGAACAGCAGGGGAAGGAACAGGAAAGTGTGACAACTCTGACATAGTCAATGTTGTGGAGTGACAGGCCAGTGAGTTCCCATATGAAAGAGCAGCAGATGACACAGGATGAAACTGAAGAGAATGTGGCACAGGAAGATGCTCTGGAACTTTCTATAGAATGCTTGCAGAAAATGGAGAACAAAGAATGTGCCCTCAACTTAGAAGAAAATGATCTAAGAGAAATACTGTTTGATTTAATAGAAATGGACAGACATATTAAGATCAATGAAAGAAACAGACTACAGAAAGTCAATAAAACCCAAAAAGTTAGAAGTTTGCTGAAACAAATGAGCTCAGTAATTAGGACTGTCCATACAGATTAATGTGATGTAACAGACATTAATAGGATATACTACTGTGTAGCTAAATTAATAACAGATAAAGTTTTACCACAAAAACACAGGGTAGTAAGGGAAAGGAAGGTGAAAAATCAAATGCAATCATGGAAGTTTTGAATAGGGAAAACTATAAAACAAATAAGACAAGAAGTGTCACTGTTAGAAGAGTATAGACGAGGGAACAGATCAACAAAAATTCTCAGAATGATAGATGTGATAAAAGCAATGTACAGCATCAGAACAGATCAGGATTTATCAAGCACTATTGCAAATAATAAACTAAAAATATCAACACAGGCACAGAAGCTTAGAAGATATCCAGATAAATATAAAGGAAAAAGTACAAAATAAGCACTTTATTGATGACCCAAAAAAGTTTTATAGAGAATTAGGAAACAAGGCAAAAGGAATTGAAACACCACCAAACAAAGAAGAAATAGATACATGTTGGAGAAATAACTAAGAAGATCGTGTAGAAGATAACAAAGATGCTAAATGGATAGAAGAAGTAAAAGAAAGAATAAGACGTTTAAAGATACAGGATATGAAATAACATGAAGCAACAGCCAGAGAGACTGAAATAAAGTTAAGAAAAGCCTCTAACTGGAAAACTCCGGGCCCAGACGCAGTACCTAACTTCTGGGTAAAGGTATTAACATATTTTTTATGAAGATTTAGCCATGAGCAAGAAATATTTATATGCACACCCCGAACAGACACCAGCCTGGTTATCAACAGGAAAAACTGTACTCCTACTTACAGTGGATATAAAACGTGTACACACCCATATTAAAATGCCAGTTTTTTGTGATATAGAAAAATGAGATCATAATAAATAATTTCAAAACTTTTCCCACCTTTAATGTGACCTATAACCTGTACAGTTCAATTGAAAAACAAACAAATCTGTAAGGGGAAAATATAAAAAAATAAAAAAGATAAAATAAGATGGTTGCATAAGTGTGGACACTCATAACCTAATACTTTGTTGAAGCACCTTTTGCTTGAATTACAGCATTCAGTCTTCTTGGGTAGGAGTCTATCAGCATGGCACATCTTGACTTGGCAATATTTGCCCACTTTTCCTTGCAAAAGTGCTCCCAATCTGTCAGACTGTGAAGGCATCTCTTGCGTACAGCCCTCTTCGGTCAACCCACAGATTTTCTGGATTTAGGTCTGGGCTCTGGCTGGGCCATTCAAAAACTTTAATTTTCCTCTGGTGAAGCCATTCTTTTGTTGATTTGGATGTATGCTTGGGGTCATTGTCGTGTTGAAAGGTAAAATTCCTCTTCATCTTCAGCTTTCTAGCAGATGCCTGAAGGTTTTGGGCCAGAAGTGACTGGTATTTGGAGCTGTTCATAATTCCCTCCACCTTGACTAAAGCCCCAGTTCCAGCTGAAGAAAAGCAACCCCAAAGCATGTTACTGCCACCACCATGCTTCACCGTGGGGATGGTGTTCTTTTGGTGATGCGAAGTGTTGTATTTGCGCCAAACGTACCTTTTGGAATTGTGATCAAAAAGTTCAAACTTGGCCTCATCAGACCATAACACATTTTCCCACATGCTTTTGGGAGACTTGATGTATTGTTTGGCAAATTTTAGCTGGGCCTGGATGTTTGTGTAAGAAAAGGCTTCCATCTTGCAACCCTACCCCACAGCCCTTAGCCCAGACATAGGTATATCCAATGCTGTGGAAATTCTTTTGTAGCCTTCTCCTGACTGATACCTTTCAACAATGAGATTCTTTTGATGCTCTGTAAGCTCTCTGCAAACCATGGCTTTTGCTTTAGCAGGCAACTGAGTAAATGTCAAGTAAATCCTACTAGGACAGTTGAACTTTATTTGAGGTTAATCAGAGTCTCTTTAATTTTATGGCAGGTGTGTTTCCAAGAAGACTGAATCCTGTAATTAAATCAAAATCAAAAGGTGCTTCAACAAAGTATTAGTTTAAGGGTTTGCACACTTATGCAACCAGCTTATTGTATGTTTTTTATTTTTTATATTTTTTCCCCTAACAAATTTGTTTGTTTTTCAATTGTACAGGTTATAGGTCACATTAAAGGTGGGAATCGTTTTGAAATGATTTATTGTGATCTCATTTTTTTATATCACAAAAACCTAGCATTTTAACAGGGGTGTGTAAACTTTTTATGTCCAGTGTAAGAGCGAGTGCAAGCTATCCTAAAAACTATAGACCAATAACTTGCCTTTCGATGATGTATAAACTATGCAATTGATGCAGACAGAGTTTATAGTCATTTAGATGAAAACTCAATCATGACAATAGAACAAAAGGGTAATAAAAGAAAGTCATATGGAACAAAGGATCATTTGTTGTTAAATAAAGTCATTATGAAGAAGTGTAAAAAAGGGGAAGAATCTAAGTATGGCATGGATAGACTATAAAAAAGCATTTGACAGTATCCCACATTCATGGATAAAAGAGTACTTAAAAATGTATAAGATACACCCTACACATTCATCAATTACATTACAGCGACCATGAAACGGTGGCAACCTGTTTTGCATTTAAGCCATGATAAAGGACAAATTATTATTCCAGGAATAAAAATTCAATGGGGGATATTCAAGGGTCACAATCTGTCACTGCTGCTCTTTTGTCTTGTCCTTAACCCATTAAGTTGTCTACTTAACAGATTAGGTCATGGCTACAATTTGGCTCCCAGAAAACAACAAAGTGTAAAGACTTCTCATCTTCTTTTTGTAGAACATTTAAAACTGTATAGCTCATCAGATGAGGAACTGAAAGCACAACTGCAAGTAGTCAAAACTTTCTCAGATGACAAAAGAATGTCATTTGGTCTTGATAAATGTGCAAAAGCAACCTTTAAAGCATGAAAACTGCAGCCCCACGAAAACATCAGTTTGGGACAGAAATGTGACATTAAAGAACTTGAGGAAGAGGGAGTGTATAAATATTTGGGAAATGGTGAAGGATCAGCAATAAACAATGAACAAATGTGAATAAAACTTAGTAAGGAATATTTTAGAAGACTTAATACTGAAAACAGCATTGACATCTAGGAACAAAGACCAAGCTCTGTTCAAAAGACGAATAAGTGCCCAAATTCACCAATACTTCAAAAAATAGCACTTAGGAAGCAGTCCAACTCTAATAAAAACACTTTTATTCAGCTGCACGAAGTATAAGACATCCACATAAACTTTTCACATATAAATGCGTTTTCGTCCTCCCCTGTAGGAACAGCTGAATAAAAGTGTTTTTATTGGAGTTGGACTGCTTCCTAAGTGCTATTTTTTGAAGTAACAAAGACCAAGCTATAAACCAATTTGCTCTTCCTGTCCTAAGCTACAGTTTTGGAGTGACTGACTGGCCCCAAAAGGCATTGGATAGGTTGGACAGGAAAACAAGAAGGATGCTTCATGCTCATCAAATTATTTATTAAAGTCAGTGCATACCAAGATTATATATTCCCTGTTCTGAAGGAGGTAATGGTCTCCTTCACATTGATTACATATATAGATTTGTAATCGTGGTACTGCATACATACCTGTTGACCTCACAAGACCCAAACATAGTGAACGTTTTGAAACATCAGGAGAATAAGCCTAAAATTACTTCCCTGTTTAGTTTAGCAGAAGTACATCAGTGTCAAGTGGTAACAGAAATCAAACCAGAAGTAGATAAAAATCAGGCAGCAACTGAATGTGCCAAAAAACAAAAGAAAGAATATAAGGTGAAGGATCAAGGCAAGAAATGTGAAAAATGCATAAATATAGCTCCAAGTACAGAAAACTCCTGGAACAACCTCATGTTGATCGGGATCAAACACAGGAATGGTTAAGGAGACGTGAATTTAAACCAAAAGACAAAAGGTTAATATTGGTGGGCCAAGATAATGGACTACATACACATTGGTTCAATAAGTCCATTGAACATGTGGGAGAAACAGACAAATATAGATTTTGTAAAACAGAATTGGAAAAAGTTGCACATCTTGTTGATAGTTGTGATATACTAATGACAGAAGGACTTATACAAAAACGCATAATAATATGGCAAGACTGTTGTATTGGGGATTGTGCAAAAATTATAATATTGAAGTAGCTGAAAAACAGTGGAAACATGAGCCACAAAGCATAATAGAAAATGATGAAGTTTATATCACATGGGATCATCCATTACCAACAGTTCAGAAAATAGATGCGAGAAAACCAGATATAGCAGTCCATGAAAAGAAGACAAAAGTAGCATTGATCACTGAAATTGTTACACCCAGTGACTACAGTGTCTTACATACAAATTGACACAAATTCATAAAGTACCAGGATTTGCAGGGAGAAATTATGTCATTGTGGAAGAAGGACACCCAGACAGTTCCAGTAGTAGTAGGAGTAACGGGTCATATAAAAAAATAATTGACAATCATACTTAGATATGTTACTGATACATGTAACTCCATAAGAATTGTAGAAGGAGTCATTACTGGGCACATTGCTACACTACTGATATTTGGCACCTATTAAGTGCTGATTTACATTATGTCTCAGTCTCTCAAAATAAGAACACACAATCAAATATGATTACTGAAATTACAAGACAAAAAGTTATTCAAAAAAATGATGAGTTCCAAGCAGGCATGTAGCTAGGCATATGCCAATTTCCCCGTAGAGTATACTATTAAAAGCTACGCTTGTTTCATACAAGGAGATGTGATGCAATTAACATTTAAAAAACAGTTTACTTAAGAGTCTATGACAGGTATTTACATGACAGGAGCTTGCAACATGGTTGCTTGCTGCCACTTGCTTGAAAAAGCAAGTGCTTGAATTCCCACTAGCCCAAGCTCCCATTTCTATATAGCCCTCCTAACATCGACCCTATAAAACTTCATAGCCTACCATAACCCTACCTATAATGCTAAAAGTCCCACCCATTCCCAATCCAAGTCCTTACACCCTTATCCTAAATCCCCACTTATCCTCCCTAACCCTAAAATCCCTGATCACGCCTTAAACCTAAAACTCCAGCCCCTTCTCTCTAAACCTAAATTCCCTACTCAATCCCTAACCCTAGAACTCCCTTCCCATTCCCTGAAGTTAAAATCTCTCTCCTACTCCCTCCACATGGCTGCTGCCTTTAACTCACTCGAACTAAAAAAAATGTGTTCAGGTAAGGAATGGCAACTTAAACCAAAACACCAACAAATCAATCCAACTAGGACTGCTACCTTGAAAATTCAAAAAAAAAAAATGCCGATACATGTATGGATGGAGTTTAACATACATAAATTTCAACTCGTTAAGCACTTTCATTACATTAGCTAACAGGACTTCATCAGAACTAAACTGCCAAGCACAAAAGTGCTTGTTTAAATAACAGACTCTTAAAGCCATACATACATATTAAATGTAACCCAAGTCAATAAATTAAAAAAAATATTAAAATTCAGTATTTAAACTCTGATATATAATAAAAATTAACAATCACAATTTAGCTGCTCTTAACTGTAAAACTAGACTAATACATATATTTTCATTTAATCCAGGGATGGTGTGGGCACCTAATTTCAACTGCTATAACAGTTCCTTGTACTCCAACAAAACCTCCCACATTCTACCCCTGGACCCTTTCACTAGTTGCAAATCATTACACGTTACAGTGTGCCTACAGAGTGCACTATTTTCATTACATCTATTAATGTCATAAATGTGTTTGCAAATCAACCGGTCAAATCCTAGCCTTTAAAGCCCTTTCTGTTTTTCTGATGTAAAAACATGTGCATACTGTGCAAATAGCTACATAAACAATCTCTGTAGTTCTACAATTGCCTGATGTAGGGTACACAACTGATCTAAACTCATTATCTAAAACTCATTTTTCTGTTTCTAAAATATATGGACACTGCCGGCAAGCAACACACTTTCTAGTACTGCTAACATTCTGAACGTTGTAAGGACTGACATTTTTTTCATCTCTAACATGTTCTTAATATTATGCTCTGTTTTAAAATGTACTATGGATCTTTTTCCAAGAGCTTACAATTTTTTTTCACCACATTTTAATACATTCCAATTCTGCTTCATAATATTTATAATAGAACCTGAATAGTTGTTATACACTAAAAGTAGTTCCCTTTCAAAGGACCTTTCTCAAACATTATCATTCTGTTTTTATACAGGTTTATTCCCTAGCAGAGGAGGATATTTTGCCCCTCTAAATTTTGTTACTTTTTTGTTAATATTGCACAACATTCCTTTTGGGTATCCTCTATCAAGGAATATGTCTAACACCTTTTCTCTTTTGAACATAAAAGTATGGTCATCAGACACCATTCCAGATACTCTGATAAACTGCAGTTTTACCAAGCTCTTTTTTTGCCCATAGGAGTGCAAACTTTCAAAATGTAAATAAGTATTACTAAAGGTTGGTTTGTGAAAAATATTAGACACAAAACATGGTGATAATGACATACAAATAATTAATGATTGTAGTCAGCATAATGAGTGAATGAACTTTAAAAATATGTGGTTTTATTGATGTATTTCATAAACTCCTTAATTTCATAAAACAAATATTTCATCCAGACGTCCTGTTAACTAAGGGGATGAAAGTGCTTAAATGGTTTAAAACATTTAACAGTAAACTAGGTCAACACATTTATTGGCATTTTTTTTTTTAATTTTCATAGCAGTGGTCCTAGCTGGACTGATTTGAAGGAAAGGCAACTGCTGATCTAAACTCATATTTGAGCTACAAGATGCTAGAGTCCCTGGCTTTGATACAGTGTTTCATAGGTAAATATTGGAATATCACTCTTTAGACAATTAAAAGTCTAACTAATATCCAGAGGACACAATCAAATCCTGCACCTTGTATCTGTGTCAATCTCTCCAACCCAATCCCCGGGACTTGAGCACTAGAGGTTGAATTTTAAGTTATACATACTGTTACATGGCCTTTTTTTTTTTTTCAAAATACCAGGCTTTCTCAGAAAGTCATATGATCTACATTTTTTAAGCCCGTCAATATTAGAGAGTTTTTTCCAGAGTAGCAGAATGTTACACTTGAGTGGTGGTGGTGGCTATATTCTTGAAGCTGGGATACAATTCCGAAAATCCTAGCCATACTCCTGACCATGGGCTCACTCTTTCAGCAGACTCATAGCAAAAAACACAGAACAATTTTTTTCTTTTTAGACAATGTCCTAGCACATAATGAAAATCATGATTTTTAAATAGTTGATGTAATAACTGTATTGTAAAGGATCCTTAGAAGTCTACTACACATCTACTTACCCTATTGCTTTGTCATATTTTTTCTTTTCCCATTCAAGGCTGTCCATTTTACTGAAAAAAAAAAAAGAAGTAAAAATGAAAAATTTTTATAAAAATAAGAGAGTAAAGCAATACTCCTTTAACTGATATAAAAACATCCTGGAATCACAACAGTTATAGCCAACAACACTATACAACAATATCAGAAAAAGAACTACAATATCATATATATATATATATATATATATATATATATATATATATATGGGTCTACTTCTGATCAACGAAAACACATTTTTTCGAAAAACAGAAGTACAAACTCATTTCAGCAAAAGTGTACTGAACAGAAACTGTTGAAGGGAAGTAACCTCCGGACTCTCGAACCGTTTAAAATATTTTATTGTATATAAAACAACATATAACGTTAAACGCTTAACGAATCACCGCGTTTTTCATCCATTAACACACACTTCATCAGACAAACAAAAGACTTAATTACATTGCTTTTATACAGACAATTAGCATTTGAATAGACCAATAGCTTTTGTTAATCAAACTCATTAATATGTAAACATACCCTTCGGAAATGCTGGAAATAGCAATAAATATAACATGGATTTCTCCCACTAAGAAAAAGCAAATAATTCATTTATAGCTTCTCAGAAAATGCCCATTACCAAACTGTCAATCCCAACAAGGTTCACATTTCTAGTGAATCATAATCAACTTTAAAATCATTATAAAATATAATAATAAAACCTCATTCATTATATAAATACTGTGAAACATTACCCCCAAGAGGACAACCTTATTCATTATACTGAATACATTTTGTGTACTGTTAAGGTGCAAGTGCAAAGAATTAAAACCATATAAATATCTAAAATCTATAAAAGTCTAAACAGATATCTGAGTTAAATAAATATAATAAATAAATCATATAATTACACATGAAGAATAAACAATAAAATGAAAAATATATAAATATATCAAATGAATCAAGCATGTAATACATTATGTACAATACCCACGTGAAAAGTATATTATAAAGGTATGTTGTTGTATTGTATATTATAATCTAGCAGCCCTCAATTTAAGAACTGACGCAAGGGAAATACTATCATTCATACCTGGATACTTATTTGCCTCTAGAACAATTTGCCAGTATAGCTCTCGATACTCAATTTTAATTTCCCACATGCCACCCCTTTCATCTTTCAGGACTTCCTCAATAATAAAAAAATTATATTTAGCTAGCAGACAAATAGTACTGTGCCTATATAAAGCATTACTTTCTTTCTAATTTTTTATATCATTTATATGTTCATAGATTCTCCTTCTTATTTTCCTTTCGGTTTTTCCAGTATAGAATCCTGAACATATTTCACACAATGCCATATGTATAACTCCATTAGTCTCACAAGTACAATGTGTCCTCCTTATTAATTCTCTCCCTCTAGATTCAATATAAATACATTCTTTGTTAGCCATAAATGTACACTGGGTACACATCCCACATTGGTATGTCCCTCTTAACTTAGTAGTTTTTTTAAAACCAATATTCTTTACCACAAAACAATCTTTGATATTTTGTCCCCTTCTGTATATAAAATTTAAAGTATCTTTATGTTCTAGCTTCAAATCTGATAAACTTGTGAACTTATTCCATTCTTTACTGAATACATTACGAATCACTTCTGAGTCCCCACTATAATCATTAATAAAAGCACTTGTAAAAGTTTTGTCTCTATCCTGTACATGTTGCATTATGTCTAAATTATTATTATTATAATTTTCATCTTCTCTAATCTCTGTAATCACCAATTTCTTCCCTAATATAGGTTCAAATCTATCCTTTCGTCCATTAGTGACATCATTTCTTATTTTATTGATGAGTTCCTTAGGATAACCTCTTTCTATAAATAATTTCCCCAAAA
Source organism: Protopterus annectens (assembly GCF_019279795.1). Classification (NCBI taxonomy): domain Eukaryota; kingdom Metazoa; phylum Chordata; order Ceratodontiformes; family Protopteridae; genus Protopterus; species Protopterus annectens. The sequence continues at coordinate 761,991,419 of NC_056735.1, read as the reverse complement.
ATTCACATTCTTCATAAAAATCTTCATCACTCGATGTCATCCTGCAAATTCTAACAAATTGACCTTTTATAATGCTTTTCTTCTGATGTAGCGGATGCCCACTACTAAAATGTAAATATGAATTAGAGAACATTTTCTTCCTGTATACTTTTGACCTAAATGACTTGGTATCTTTAATTAACTTCACATCCAAGTAATTCATTTCATTTAAACCAATCTCATAAGTAAATCTAAGAAAATCTGTTGTATTATTTATATATAAAATAAATTCCTCTAATCTTTCTTTGCTATCCAACTAAAAAATAATTATATCATCTAAGAAGCATTTGTATAACAACCAACTATTCCTATATATACTGTTGTATATATATTTTTTTCCCATGTGTTTAAAACCATATTGGCATATAGGGGGGCACATCTTGCCCCCGTAGCCACCCCATTAATTTGACAGTAGTACTCATCTTGGAAAAATATATAATTATGTTTTAAGACCATCTCCATCAAATTAAGGCAAGTATAAACTTCATTATCGTTTAACTCACCAGTAAATCTTATAGCTTCTTCGAACCACTCTAATCCTATATCATGTGGTATAGATCCAAACAGGTCTACCACATCTATAGTTATAAATATAAGCTGTTGTTGAAACAAATCAGTAGTAATATTCCTCAAAAAGTCCCAGGAATCTTTTAAAAATGATTCACCCATCATCATCAATTTTTTTAATGTCACATCTACATATCTAGCCAACGGTGAGATAACAGAACCTTCTGCAGCCACAATTGGATGCAGTGGTGAATCTAGTATATCTTTATGAACTTTCAGGATGCCGAAAATAGAAGTTTTTTTTGGTTTATTATTATGTAAAAATTCAAACATTTCTTTCACTATGTAGCCTTCCAAAAACAAATCATATAGGGCTAAGTATATTTTCCTATAACCAATATGAATCTCATTCTTAGAAATACAACCATATTTAGACTCATCTTGTAAAATTTCTAACATTTTTGCTTCATAAGTAATATTGCTCATCAAAACAATTCCCCCACCTTTATCGGGTTTCATAATCCGCAAATTATCATTTTCTTTTAACTTTTGCATTAAAACTTTTTCTTCTGTGGACAAGTTTGATGCAAATCTATTTTTCTTTATTACCGTTCTCAATTCATTTTCCATTAAATTTTCGAAATTTTTTACCTGTGGGTGAATGAGTGGGTTCCAAACGCTTCTCCTTTTTAACAAATTAGAATCATCATTGTCATTTTGCATACCTTCACATATTAACTTTAAATTAATCTTCCTAACGAACATTTTTAAATCAATAATAAGTCGACTGATGTCACTTTTAGTTCTAGGGACAAAATTCAAACCTTTTGAAAACAATTTAAAATAAGTATCATTTATTTCTAAGTCAGTGTAATTAAGGATGTTAAAATTATCACGAGAAAAACATGTTCGATACTAATGTTTGTATTTGGTTCACCACTCAGTGGATCAAAATAACCCCTTATCCCCTCCCCCTCTCCCTCCATCCATTCTGCCGACAGTTCACATTGCGTTGATTCCTGATCCTCTCTGACCTCCAGAGGGGGGACACTCTAAAGGGTCATATCTATCTTGTATCCCTTCAGGGTAAGCCTCTTCATTTCCGTAATCTAGTGCATCATGTCTTTCCTTATCAAATCCAGAATATGCATCCGTTTTATAATTGAACATAATTCTGGGTTTGGGGTACTGTGTATGATGTTCATATTCAAATTTGTCCCTAATCATTTTTCTTTTTTTCCTATTGAAAATTTTAGCACATTTATTGTCTATTTGCTTCCTCAAATCTAAATACTTATTTTTCTCTACCTCAACAGTAAATAAAAGATCCTGTATAATTTTCCCATTGATGTAAACAATTTGTTCCATTAAAGTACACATATCATATTCATTATTTCTAATAATTGCTTTCATGAGGTCAAAACCCCAACCGTCAAACATATCAATTAAAATATTATAAAATTCTGTACCTTCTTTTACATTGTTTGGAAACTTCCAAACACGTAAACCTTTGGGTACAATTTTAAGCTTTATACAATCCTTTAAATAGGCATTGTCCATATCCAATGCTTTATATTTAAGTAACAAATCATTTAATTTTTGTAAACTGCCAGCATAAGGTAAGCTAGAGTCATTTTTTACCATATTAATGTCATTAAAATTGACTTTTTGCTTCAGCCATACATTTAAATTAGGCGAATTATTAGAGCAGTCACCTTGTAAAGAATCAGTCTGCTGTGCATTCTCATTAGCACGATTCCGCCCGCTCAGCGGAATAACAACTTCTTTATCCATCAATAACCTAGGGAAACTGTCCACACCATCAGGTCCAGCAATTCTGCCCTCCGTTTGACTCAAATTGGTCAAACTACCTTGGTTGGTGGAGCCAGCATCGTGATTTAATCCATTGATGCCATTGTTGAAATAAGCACATTGATTTCCCGGTATAGGATCCTCTCTGTAGTGCTGCGTGAGCGAGACACATAGGGGGGTCAAAAGTTGTACTAACTGGGTGAGCTGCTCGATAAGCAGCGGTAGTTCATCAGCTTTTTGTGAAATGCCGGTCCGACATGCCGGCGATTAACTCCCCTCCGCCTCCATCCAACTAGTAACCAAAACAAGGAGTACAAATGCGAACCAAACAACTGGTAACAACAAAAATGCACAGTTGAAGGGAAGTAACCTCTGGACTCTCGAACTGTTTAAAATATTTTATTGTATATAAAACAACATATAATGTTAAACGGTTAACAAATCACCGCGTTTTTCATCCGTTAAAACAGACTTCATCAGACAAACAAAAGACTTAATTACATTGCTTTTATACAGACAATTAGCATTTGAATAGACCAATAAATAAAACCATATAAATATCTAAAATCTAGAAAATTCTAAACAGATATCTGAGTTAAATAAATATAATAAATAAATCATATAATTAATTACACATGAAGAATAAACAAGAAAATGAAAAATATATAAATATATCAACTGAATCAAGCATGTAATACATTATGTACAATACCCACATAACAAGCATATTATAAAGGTATGTTGTTGTATTGTATATTATAATCTAGCAGCCCTCAATTTAAGAACTGGCGCAAGGGAAATACCTGGATACTTGTTTGCCTCTAGAACAATTTGCCAGTATAGTTCTCAATACTCAATTTTAGTTTCCCACATGCCACCCCTTTCATTTTTCAGGACTTCCTCAATAATAAAAAAATTATATTTAGCTAGCGGACAAATAGTACTGTGCCTATATAAAGCATTACTTTCTTTCTTATTTTTTATATCATTCATATGTTCATAGATTCTCCTTCTTATTTTCCTTTCGTTTTTTCCAGTATAGAAACCTGAACATATTTCACACAATGCCATATATATAACTCCATTAGTCTCACAAGTACAATATGTCCTACTTATTAATTCTCTCCCCCTAGATTCAATATAAATACATTCTTTGTTAGCCATAAATGTATACTGGGTACACATCCCACATTGGTATGTCCCTCTTAACTTAGTAGTTTTTTTTAAAACCAATATTCTTTACCATAAAACAATCTTTGATATTTCATCCCCTTCTGTATATAAAATTTAAAGTATATTTATGTTCTAGCTTCAAATCTGATAAACTTGTGAACTTATTCCATTCTTTACTGAATACATTACGAATCACTTCTGAGTCCCCACTATAATCAGTAATAAAAGCACTTGTAAAAGTTTTGTCTCTATCATGTACATGTTGAATTATGTCTAAATTATTATTATTATAATTTTCATCTTCTCTAACCTCTGTAATCACCAATTTCTTCCCTAATATGGGTTCAAATCTATCCTTTCGTCCATTAGTGACATCATTTCTTATTTTATTGATGAGTTCCTTAGGATAACCTCTTTCTATAAATAATTTCTCCAAAAATTCACATTCTTCATAAAAATCTTCATCACTCGATATCATCCTGCAAGTTCTAACAAATTGACCTTTTATAATGCTTTTTTTCTGATGTAGCGGATGCCCACTACTAAAATGTAAATATGAATTAGAGAACATTTTCTTCCTGTATACTTTTGACCTAAATGACTTGGTATCTTTAATTAACTTCACATCCAAGTAATTCATTTCATTTAAACCAATCTCATAAGTAAATCTAAGAAAATCTGTTGTATTATTTATATATAAAATAAATTCCTCTAATCTTTCTTTGCTATCCAACTAAAAAATAATTATATCATCTAAGAAGCATTTGTATAACAACCAACTATTCCTATATATACTGTTGTAAATATATTTTCTTTCCCATGTGTTCAAAACCATATTAGCATATAAGGGGGCACATCTTGCCCCCATAGCCACCCCACTAGATTGATGGTAGTACTCATCTTGAAAGAATATATAATTATGTTTTAAGACCATCTCCATCAAATTGAGACAAGTATAAACTTCATTATCATTTAACTCACCAGTAAATCTTATAGCTTCTTCAAACCACTCTAATCCTATATCATGTGGCATAGAACCAAACAGGTCTACCACATCTATAGTTATAAATATAAGCTGTTGTTGAAACAAATCAGTAGTAATATGTCTCAAAAGTCCCAAGAATCTTTTATGAATGATTCACCCATCATCATCAACTTTTTAATGTCACATCTACATATCTAGCCAAAGGTGAAATGACAGAACCTTCTGCAGCCACAATTGGATGCAATGGTGGATCTAATATATCTTTATGAACTTTCGGAATACCGAAAATTGAAGATATTTTTGGCTTATTATTGTGTAAGAATTCAAACATTTCTTTCTCTATGAACCCTTCCAAGAATAAATCATATAGGGCTAAATATATTTTCCTGTAACCAATATGAATCTCATTCTTAGAAATACAACCATATTTAAACTCATCTTGTAAAATTTCCAACATTTTAGCTTCATAAGTAATATTATTCATCAGAACAATCCCACCACCTTTATTGGGTTTCATAACCCTCAAATTTTCATTTTCTTTTAACTTTTGCATTAAGCTTTTTCTTCTTGGGACAGGTTTGATGCAAATCTATTTTTCTTTATTACTTTTCTCAATTCATTTTCCATTAAATTTTCAAAATTTTTTAACTGTGGGTGAATAGGTGGGTTCCAAACTCTTCTTCTTTTTAACAAAGTGGAATCATCATTGTCATTTTGTATACCTTCACAAATTAATTTTAAATTAATCTTCCTAATGAACATTTTTAAATCAATAATAAGTCGACTAATGTCACTTTTAGTTCTGGGGACAAAATTCAAACCTTTGGAAAACAATTTAAAATAAATGTCATTAATTTCTAAATGTGTGCAATTAACAATATTAAAATTATCACAAGAACAAACATCATGATCTATACTATTGTTTATATTTACTTCACCACTCGGTGAATAAAAATAATCATTTATCTCCTCCCCCTCCCCTTCCATCCTTTCTGCTGATGGTTCACATCGCGTTGGTTCTTGATCCTCTCTGACCTCCGGGGGGGGTACTTAAAGGGTCATATCTATCTTGTGCATTTTCATGATAACCTCTTCATTTCCATATTCTAAGGTATCATGTCTTTCCTTGTCATATCCTGAATATGCGTCAGTGTTATAATTAAACATAATTCTAGGTTTGGGGTACTGTGTATGATGTTCATACTCAAATTTATCTCTAATAATTGTCCTTTTTTTCCTGTTGAGAATTCTAACACATTTATTGTCTATTTGCTTCCTCATATCTAAATACTTATTTTTTTCTTCCTCAATGGTAAATAAAATATCATGTATGATTTTTTCCATTAATGTAATCTATTTGTTCCATCAAACCACACATTTCATGCTCATTATTTCTAATAATTGCTTTCATAAGGTCAAAGCCTCAAATATAAAACATATCAATTAAAACATTATAAAATTCTGTACCTTCTTTTACATTGTTTGGAAACTTCCAAACAGGTAAACCTTTAGGTACAATATTGAGCTGTATACATTCATTCAAATAGGCATTATCCATATCCAATGTTTTATACTTAAATAACAAATCATTTAATTTTTGTAAATTGCCAGCATAAGTTAAACTAGAATCATTTTTCTCGATATTAGTGCCATTAAAAATAACTTTTTGCTTCAGCCATACATTTAAATTAGGCGAATTGTTAGAGCAGTCACCTTATAAAGAAGCAGACTGTTGTGCATTCTCATTAGCACTATTCCGCCCACTCTGCGGAATAACAACTTTTATTCAACAATATCCTAAGAAAGCTGTCCACACTATCAAGTCCAGCAATTCTGCCCTCCGTTTGACTCAAATTAGTCAAACTACTTGTTTGGTGGAACCGGCATCTTTGTTAGATCCATTACTACCATTGTTAAAGTATGCACATTGATTTCCTGGTATAGAACCCTCTCTGTAATGCTGCATAAGCGAGACACGCAGAGGAGTCAAAAGTTGTACTAACTGGGTGAGCTGCCCAATAAGTAGCGGTAGTTCATCAGCTTTATGTGAATTATCGGTTGAACCTGCCGGCGATAAACTCCCCTCCGCCTCCATAAAACTAGTAACCAAATCCAAGGAGTAACAAATGCGAAACAAGTAACTGATAACCACAAAAACGCACAGATGAAGGGAAGTGACCTCCGGACTCTCAAACCGTTTAAAAATACTTTATTCTATATATATATCCAACATTAAACGCTTAACGAATCACCGCGTTTTTCATCTAATACAGACTTCATCAGACAAACGTAGAAATCAATTACATTGCTTTTATACAAACACTTAACATTTGAATTATCCAATAGCTTTGGTTAATCAAACTCATTAATATGTAAACATACCACTCGAAAATGCTGGCAATCACAATAAACATAACACGAATTCCTCCAAAATGCAACCACTACTTCTCTCTTTATATAGCTTCTCGGACAATGCCCATCATAAACATGTCAATCACACCAAAATTCACGTTTATAATAAATCATAATCAACTTTAAAAACTCAGTTTAAAGTACAGCTAAAACCTCATTCATTATATAAATTATGTGAACATTACCCCCAAGTGGACAACTGTGATCATTACAACTAAAAACATTTCATTTCATGTATACTTCATGTAAACCATTCAAATGGGAACACAGAAAGACAAAAAAATCTAAAATGTCTAAAATGTATAAATATGTGTAAATATATAAATATGTTTGAGAATAAATATAATAAATATATGACATATTTAAATATATATATAATAAAATCCCATAGTTGAAGTACACATCATAAAAACATATCATGAAACGACAATCCATAACTTATTATATAATGATTAATAATTAATAATTGATGTGCAATGAACAATAGATAGCATATATAATAAAACTAAAATGACTACTAAAATGAAAATTATTGATATTATAATCTAGCAGCCCTCAATTTGAGAACGGGTGCAAGGGAAATACCATCATTCATACCTGGATATTTATTTGCTTCTAAAACAATTTGCCAGTATAATTCTCAATATTCAGTTTTGGTTTCCCACATACCACCCCTTTCATCCTTCAGGACTTCCTCAATAATGAAAAATGTATATTTTGCTCGGGGACAAACAGTACTATGTAAGGCATTGCTTTCGTTCTTATTTTTTATATCATTCATATGTTCATAGATTCTCCTTCTTATTTTCCATTCAGTTTTTCCAACGTAGAATCCTGAGCATATTTCACATATAGCAATGTATATAACTCCATTAGTCTCACAAGTACTATGTGTCCTACTTAGTATTTCTCTCCCTCTAGATTCAATATAAATACTTTCTTTGTTAGCCATAAATGTGCACTGAGTACACATCCCACATGGGTATGTCCCTCTTAACTTAGTAGTTTTTCTAGAGGCACTATTCCTTATCATAAAACAATCTTTGATATTTCGCCCCCTCCTATATATCATTTTTAATGTATCTTTATATTCTAACTTCAAATCTGTTAAACTTGTGAACTTATTCCATTCTTTGTTAAATACATTCCAAATCACCTCTGAGTCTCCACTATAATCAGTAATAAAAGCACTTTTGAAAGTTTTGTCTCTATCATGTATATATTGAATTGTGTCTAAATTATTGTTGTGATTAATTTCAACTTCTCTAACATCTGTAATCACCAATTTCTTCCCTAATATAAGTTCAAATCTATCATTTCGTCCATTAATAACTTCATTTCTTATTTTATTACAAAGTTCCAAAGGGTAACCTCTTTCTAAAAATAATTTAGTCAAAAATTCACATTCATCACTTCATCACTGGATGTCATCCTACAAATTCTAACAAATTGACCTTTTATAATGCTTTTTTTCTGATGTAGCGGATGCCCACTACTAAAATGTAGATATGAATTAGAGAACATTTTCTTCCTATATACTTTTGACCTAAATGAATTGGTATCTTTAATTAATTTCACATCTAAATAATTCATTTCATTTGAACCTATCTCATAACTAAATCTTAAAAAATCGGTTGTATTATTTATATATACTATAAATTCCTCTAATCTTTCTTTACTATCCAACCAAAAAATAACTATATCATCAAGGAAGCATTTGTATAACAACCAACTATTCTTATAAATACTATTATAAATATATTTTCTTTCCCATGTATTCAAAACCATGTTAGCATATAAGGGGGCACATCTTGCCCCCATCGCTACCCCACTAGATTGATGGTAGTACTCATCTTGAAAGAATATATAATTATGTTTTAAAACCATCTCCATTAAATTGAGACAAGTATACACTTCTTTATCATTTAACTCACCAGTGACTCTTATAGCTTCTTCGAACCACTCTAATCCTATAGCATGTGGCATAGAACCAAACAGGTCTACGACATCTATAGTTATAAATATAAGCTGTTTTTGGAACAAATCAGCAGTAATATGTCTCAAAAAGTCCCAAGAATCTTTTATGAATGATTCTCCCCTCATCATCAACTTTTTTAATTTCACATCTACATATCTAGCCAAAGGTGAAATGACAGAAACTTCAGCAGCCACAATCGGATGCAATGGTGGATCTAATATATCTTTATGAACTTTCGGAATACCGAAAATTGAAGATATTTTTGGCTTATTATTGTGTAAGAATTCAAACATATCTTTCTCTATGAACCCTTCCAAGAATAAATCATACAGGGCAAAATATATTTTCCTGTACCCAATATGAATCTCATTTTTAGAAATACAACCATATTTAAACTCATCTTGTAAAATTTCCAACATTTTAGCTTCATAAGTAATATTATTCATCAGAACAATCCCACCACCTTTATTGGGTTTCATAACCCTCAAATTTTCATTTTCTTTTAACTTTTGCATTAAGCTTTTTCTTCTTGGGACAGGTTCGATACAAATCTATTTTTCTTTATTACTTTTCTCAATTCATTTTCCATTAAATTTTCAAAATTTTTTAACTGTGGGTGAATAGGTGGGTTCCAAACTCTTCTTCTTTTTAACAAAGTGGAATCATCATTGTCATTTTGTATACCTTCACAAATTAATTTTAAATTAATCTTCCTAATGAACATTTTTAAATCAATAATAAGTCAACTAATGTCACTTTTAGTTCTGGGGACAAAATTCAAACCTTTGGAAAACAATTTAAAATAAATGTCATTAATTTCTAAATTCGTGCAATTAACAATATTAAAATTATCACAAGAACAAACATCATGATCTATACTATTGTTTATATTTACTTCACCACTTGGTGAATAAAATAATCATTTATCTCCTCCCCCTCCCCTTCCATCCATTCTGCTGATGGTTCACATCGCGTTGGTTCTTGATCCTCTCTGACCTCCGGGGGGGGGGGTACTCTAAAGGGTCATATCTATCTTGTGCATTTTCATGATAACCTCTTCATTTCCATATTCTAAGGTATCATGTCTTTCCTTGTCATATCCTGAATATGCATCAGTGTTATAATTAAACATAATTCTAGGTTTGGGGTACTGTGTATGATGTTCATACTCAAATTTATCTCTAATAATTGTCCTTTTTTTCCTGTTGAGAATTCTAACACATTTATTGTCTATTTGCTTCCTCATATCTAAATACTTATTTTTTTCTTCCTCAATGGTAAATAAAATATCATGTATGATTTTTTCCATTAATGTAATCTATTTGTTCCATCAAACCACACATTTCATGCTCATTATTTCTAATAATTGCTTTCATAAGGTCAAAGCCTCAAATATCAAACATATCAATTAACACATTATAAAATTCTGTACCTTCTTTTACATTGTTTGGAAACTTCCAAACAGGTAAACCTTTAGGTACAATATTGAGCTGTATACATTCATTCAAATAGGCATTATCCATATCCAATGTTTTATACTTAAATAACAAATCATTTAATTTTTGTAAATTGCCAGCATAAGTTAAACTAGAATCATTTTTCTCGATATTAGTGCCATTAAAAATAACTTTTTGCTTCAGCCATACATTTAAATTAGGCGAATTGTTAGAGCAGTCACCTTATAAAGAAGCAGACTGTTGTGCATTCTCATTAGCACTATTCCGCCCACTCTGCGGAATAACAACTTTTTTATCCAACAATATCCTAAGAAAGCTGTCCACACTATCAAGTCCAGCAATTCTGCCCTCCGTTTGACTCGAATTAGTCAAACTACTTGTTTGGTGGAACCGGCATCTTTGTTAGATTCATTACTACCATTGTTAAAGTATGCACATTGATTTCCTGGTATAGAACCCTCTCTGTAATGCTGCATAAGCGAGACACACAGAGGAGTCAAAAGTTGTACTAACTGGGTGAGCTGCCCAATAAGCAGCGGTAGTTCATCAGCTTTATGTGAATTATCGGTTGAACCTGCCGGCGATAAACTCCCCTCCGCCTCCATAAAACTAGTAACCAAATCCAAGGAGTAACAAATGCGAAACAAGTAACTGATAACCACAAAAACGCACAGATGAAGGGAAGTGACCTCCGGACTCTCAAACCGTTTAAAAATACTTTATTCTATATATATATCCAACATTAAACGCTTAACGAATCACCGCGTTTTTCATCTAATACAGACTTCATCAGACAAACGTAGAAATCAATTACATTGCTTTTATACAAACACTTAACATTTGAATTATCCAATAGCTTTGGTTAATCAAACTCATTAATATGTAAACATACCACTCGAAAATGCTGGCAATCACAATAAACATAACACGAATTCCTCCAAAATGCAACCACTACTTCTCTTTATATAGCTTCTCGGACAATGCCCATCATAAACATGTCAATCACACCAAAATTCACGTTTATAATAAATCATAATCAACTTTAAAAACTCAGTTTAAAGTACAGCTAAAACCTCATTCATTATATAAATTATGTGAACATTACCCCAAGTGGACAACTGTGTTCATTACAACTAAAAACATTTCATTTCATGTATACTTCATGTAAACCATTCAAATGGGAACACAGAAAGACAAAAAAATCTAAAATGTCTAAAATGTATAAATATGTGTAAATATATAAATATGTTTGAGAATAAATATAATAAATATATGACATATTTAAATATATATATAATAAAATCCCATAGTTGAAGTACACATCATAAAAACATATCATGAAACGACAATCCATAACTTATTATATAATGATTAATAATTAATAATTGATGTGCAATGAACAATAGATAGCATATATAATAAAACTAAAATGACTACTAAAATGAAAATTATTGATATTATAATCTAGCAGCCCTCAATTTGAGAACGGGTGCAAGGGAAATACCATCATTCATACCTGGATATTTATTTGCTTCTAAAACAATTTGCCAGTATAATTCTCAATATTCAGTTTTGGTTTCCCACATACCACCCCTTTCATCCTTCAGGACTTCCTCAATAATGAAAAATGTATATTTTGCTCGGGGACAAACAGTACTATGTAAGGCATTGCTTTCGTTCTTATTGTTATATCATTCATATGTTCATAGATTCTCCTTCTTATTTTCCATTCAGTTTTTCCAACATAGAATCCTGAGCATATTTCACATATAGCAATGTATATAACTCCATTAGTCTCACAAGTACTATGTGTCCTACTTAGTATTTCTCTCCCTCTAGATTCAATATAAATACTTTCTTTGTTAGCCATAAATGTGCACTGAGTACACATCCCACATGGGTATGTCCCTCTTAACTTAGTAGTTTTTCTAGAGGCACTATTCCTTATCATAAAACAATCTTTGATATTTCGCCCCCTCCTATATATCATTTTTAATGTATCTTTATATTCTAACTTCAAATCTGTTAAACTTGTGAACTTATTCCATTCTTTGTTAAATACATTCCAAATCACCTCTGAGTCTCCACTATAATCAGTAATAAAAGCACTTTTGAAAGTTTTGTCTCTATCATGTATATATTGAATTGTGTCTAAATTATTGTTGTGATTAATTTCAACTTCTCTAACATCTGTAATCACCAAATTCTTCCCTAATATAAGTTCAAATCTATCATTTCGTCCATTAATAACTTCATTTTTTATTTTATTACAAAGTTCCAAAGGGTAACCTCTTTCTAAAAATAATTTAGTCAAAAATTCACATTCATCTCTTCATCACTGGATGTCATCCTACAAATTCTAACAAATTGACCTTTTATAATGCTTTTTTTCTGATGTAGCGGATGCCCACTACTAAAATGTAAATATGAATTAGAGAACATTTTCTTCCTATATACTTTTGACCTAAATGAATTGGTATCTTTAATTAATTTCACATCTAAATAATTCATTTCATTTGAACCTATCTCATAAGTAAATCTTAAAAAATCTGTTGTATTATTTATATATACTATAAATTCCTCTAATCTTTCTTTACTATCCAACCAAAAAATAACTATATCATCAAGGAAGCATTTGTATAACAACCAACTATTCTTATAAATACTATTATAAATATATTTTCTTTCCCATGTATTCAAAACCATGTTAGCATATAAGGGGGCACATCTTGCCCCCATCGCTACCCCACTAGATTGATGGTAGTACTCATCTTGAAAGAATATATAATTATGTTTTAAAACCATCTCCATTAAATTGAGACAAGTATACACTTCTTTATCATTTAACTCACCAGTGACTCTTATAGCTTCTTCGAACCACTCTAATCCTATAGCATGTGGCATAGAACCAAACAGGTCTACGACATCTATAGTTATAAATATAAGCTGTTTTTGGAACAAATCAGCAGTAATATGTCTCAAAAAGTCCCAAGAATCTTTTATGAATGATTCTCCCCTCATCATCAACTTTTTTAATTTCACATCTACATATCTAGCCAAAGGTGAAATGACAGAAACTTCAGCAGCCACAATCGGATGCAATGGTGGATCTAATATATCTTTATGAACTTTCGGAATACCGAAAATTGAAGATATTTTTGGCTTATTATTGTGTAAGAATTCAAACATATCTTTCTCTATGAACCCTTCCAAGAATAAATCGTACAGGGCTAAATATATTTTCCTGTACCCAATATGAATTTCATTTTTAGAAATACAACCATATTTAAACTCATCTTGTAAAATTTCCAACATTTTAGCTTCATAAGTAATATTATTCATCAGAACAATCCCACCACCTTTATTGGGTTTCATAACCCTCAAATTTTCATTTTCTTTTAACTTTTGCATTAAGCTTTTTCTTCTTGGGACAGGTTCGATACAAATCTATTTTTCTTTATTACTTTTCTCAATTCATTTTCCATTAAATTTTCAAAATTTTTTAACTGTGGGTGAATAGGTGGGTTCCAAACTCTTCTTCTTTTTAACAAAGTGGAATCATCATTGTCATTTTGTATACCTTCACAAATTAATTTTAAATTAATCTTCCTAATGAACATTTTTAAATCAATAATAAGTCAACTAATGTCACTTTTAGTTCTGGGGACAAAATTCAAACCTTTGGAAAACAATTTAAAATAAATGTCATTAATTTCTAAATTCGTGCAATTAACAATATTAAAATTATCACAAGAACAAACATCATGATCTATACTATTGTTTATATTTACTTCACCACTTGGTGAATAAAAATAATCATTTATCTCCTCCCCCTCCCCTTCCATCCATTCTGCTGATGGTTCACATCGCGTTGGTTCTTGATCCTCTCTGACCTCCGGGGGGGGGGGTACTCTAAAGGGTCATATCTATCTTGTGCATTTTCATGATAACCTCTTCATTTCCATATTCTAAGGTATCATGTCTTTCCTTGTCATATCCTGAATATGCGTCAGTGTTATAATTAAACATAATTCTAGGTTTGGGGTACTGTGTATGATGTTCATACTCAAATTTATCTCTAATAATTGTCCTTTTTTTCCTGTTGAGAATTCTAACACATTTATTGTCTATTTGCTTCCTCATATCTAAATACTTATTTTTTTCTTCCTCAATGGTAAATAAAATATCATGTATGATTTTTTCCATTAATGTAATCTATTTGTTCCATCAAACCACACATTTCATGCTCATTATTTCTAATAATTGCTTTCATAAGGTCAAAGCCTCAAATATCAAACATATCAATTAACACATTATAAAATTCTGTACCTTCTTTTACATTGTTTGGAAACTTCCAAACAGGTAAACCTTTAGGTACAATATTGAGCTGTATACATTCATTCAAATAGGCATTATCCATATCCAATGTTTTATACTTAAATAACAAATCATTTAATTTTTGTAAATTGCCAGCATAAGTTAAACTAGAATCATTTTTCTCGATATTAGTGCCATTAAAAATAACTTTTTGCTTCAGCCATACATTTAAATTAGGCGAATTGTTAGAGCAGTCACCTTATAAAGAAGTAGACTGTTGTGCATTCTCATTAGCACTATTCCGCCCACTCTGTGGAATAACAACTTTTTTATCCAACAATATCCTAAGAAAGCTGTCCACACTATCAAGTCCAGCAATTCTGCCCTCCGTTTGACTCAAATTAGTCAAACTACTTGTTTGGTGGAACCGGCATCTTTGTTAGATCCATTACTACCATTGTTAAAGTATGCACATTGATTTCCTGGTATAGAACCCTCTCTGTAATGCTGCATAAGCGAGACACACAGAGGAGTCAAAAGTTGTACTAACTGGGTGAGCTGCCCAATAAGCAGCGGTAGTTCATCAGCTTTATGTGAATTATCGGTTGAACCTGCCGGCGATAAACTCCCCTCCGCCTCCATAAAACTAGTAACCAAATCCAAGGAGTAACAAATGCGAAACAAGTAACTGATAACCACAAAAATGCACAGATGAAGGGAAGTGACCTCCGGACTCTCAAACCGTTTAAAAATACTTTATTCTATATATATATCCAACATTAAACGCTTAACGAATCACCGCGTTTTTCATCTAATACAGACTTCATCAGACAAACGTAGAAATCAATTACATTGCTTTTATACAAACACTTAACATTTGAATTATCCAATAGCTTTGGTTAATCAAACTCATTAATATGTAAACATACCACTCGAAAATGCTGGCAATCACAATAAACATAACACGAATTCCTCCAAAATGCAACCACTACTTCTCTCTTTATATAGCTTCTCGGACAATGCCCATCATAAACATGTCAATCACACCAAAATTCACGTTTATAATAAATCATAATCAACTTTAAAAACTCAGTTTAAAGTACAGCTAAAACCTCATTCATTATATAAATTATGTGAACATTACCCCCAAGTGGACAACTGTGATCATTACAACTAAAAACATTTCATTTCATGTATACTTCATGTAAACCATTCAAATGGGAACACAGAAAGACAAAAAAATCTAAAATGTCTAAAATGTATAAATATGTGTAAATATATAAATATGTTTGAGAATAAATATAATAAATATATGACATATTTAAATATATATATAATAAAATCCCATAGTTGAAGTACACATCATAAAAACATATCATGAAACGACAATCCATAACTTATTATATAATGATTAATAATTAATAATTGATGTGCAATGAACAATAGATAGCATATATAATAAAACTAAAATGACTACTAAAATGAAAATTATTGATATTATAATCTAGCAGCCCTCAATTTGAGAACGGGTGCAAGGGAAATACCATCATTCATACCTGGATATTTATTTGCTTCTAAAACAATTTGCCAGTATAATTCTCAATATTCAGTTTTGGTTTCCCACATACCACCCCTTTCATCCTTCAGGACTTCCTCAATAATGAAAAATGTATATTTTGCTCGGGGACAAACAGTACTATGTAAGGCATTGCTTTCGTTCTTATTTTTATATCATTCATATGTTCATAGATTCTCCTTCTTATTTTCCATTCAGTTTTTCCAACGTAGAATCCTGAGCATATTTCACATATAGCAATGTATATAACTCCATTAGTCTCACAAGTACTATGTGTCCTACTTAGTATTTCTCTCCCTCTAGATTCAATATAAATACTTTCTTTGTTAGCCATAAATGTGCACTGAGTACACATCCCACATGGGTATGTCCCTCTTAACTTAGTAGTTTTTCTAGAGGCACTATTCCTTATCATAAAACAATCTTTGATATTTCGCCCCCTCCTATATATCATTTTTAATGTATCTTTATATTCTAACTTCAAATCTGTTAAACTTGTGAACTTATTCCATTCTTTGTTAAATACATTCCAAATCACCTCTGAGTCTCCACTATAATCAGTAATAAAAGCACTTTTGAAAGTTTTGTCTCTATCATGTATATATTGAATTGTGTCTAAATTATTGTTGTGATTAATTTCAACTTCTCTAACATCTGTAATCACCAATTTCTTCCCTAATATAAGTTCAAATCTATCATTTCGTCCATTAATAACTTCATTTCTTATTTTATTACAAAGTTCCAAAGGGTAACCTCTTTCTAAAAATAATTTAGTCAAAAATTCACATTCATCACTTCATCACTGGATGTCATCCTACAAATTCTAACAAATTGACCTTTTATAATGCTTTTTTTCTGATGTAGCGGATGCCCACTACTAAAATGTAGATATGAATTAGAGAACATTTTCTTCCTATATACTTTTGACCTAAATGAATTGGTATCTTTAATTAATTTCACATCTAAATAATTCATTTCATTTGAACCTATCTCATAACTAAATCTTAAAAAATCGGTTGTATTATTTATATATACTATAAATTCCTCTAATCTTTCTTTACTATCCAACCAAAAAATAACTATATCATCAAGGAAGCATTTGTATAACAACCAACTATTCTTATAAATACTATTATAAATATATTTTCTTTCCCATGTATTCAAAACCATGTTAGCATATAAGGGGGCACATCTTGCCCCATCGCTACTCCCACTAGATTGATGGTAGTACTCATCTTGAAAGAATATATAATTATGTTTTAAAACCATCTCCATTAAATTGAGACAAGTATACACTTCTTTATCATTTAACTCACCAGTGACTCTTATAGCTTCTTCGAACCACTCTAATCCTATAGCATGTGGCATAGAACCAAACAGGTCTACGACATCTATAGTTATAAATATAAGCTGTTTTTGGAACAAATCAGCAGTAATATGTCTCAAAAAGTCCCAAGAATCTTTTATGAATGATTCTCCCCTCATCATCAACTTTTTTAATTTCACATCTACATATCTAGCCAAAGGTGAAATGACAGAACCTTCAGCAGCCACAATCGGATGCAATGGTGGATCTAATATATCTTTATGAACTTTCGGAATACCAAAAATTGAAGATATTTTTGGCTTATTATTGTGTAAGAATTCAAACATTTCTTTCTCTATGAACCCTTCCAAGAATAAATCGTACAGGGCTAAATATATTTTCCTGTACCCAATATGAATTTCATTTTTAGAAATACAACCATATTTAAACTCATCTTGTAAAATTTCCAACATTTTAGCTTCATAAGTAATATTATTCATCAGAACAATCCCACCACCTTTATTGGGTTTCATAACCCTCAAATTTTCATTTTCTTTTAACTTTTGCATTAAGCTTTTTCTTCTTGGGACAGGTTCGATACAAATCTATTTTTCTTTATTACTTTTCTCAATTCATTTTCCATTAAATTTTCAAATTTTTTAAACTGTGGGTGAATAGGTGGGTTCCAAACTCTTCTTCTTTTTAACAAAGTGGAATCATCATTGTCATTTTGTATACCTTCACAAATTAATTTTAAATTAATCTTCCTAATGAACATTTTTAAATCAATAATAAGTCAACTAATGTCACTTTTAGTTCTGGGGACAAAATTCAAACCTTTGGAAAACAATTTAAAATAAATGTCATTAATTTCTAAATTCGTGCAATTAACAATATTAAAATTATCACAAGAACAAACATCATGATCTATACTATTGTTTATATTTACTTCACCACTTGGTGAATAAAAATAATCATTTATCTCCTCCCCCTCCCCTTCCATCCATTCTGCTGATGGTTCACATCGCGTTGGTTCTTGATCCTCTCTGACCTCCGGGGGGGGGGGGTACTCTAAAGGGTCATATCTATCTTGTGCATTTTCATGATAACCTCTTCATTTCCATATTCTAAGGTATCATGTCTTTCCTTGTCATATCCTGAATATGCATCAGTGTTATAATTAAACATAATTCTAGGTTTGGGGTACTGTGTATGATGTTCATACTCAAATTTATCTCTAATAATTGTCCTTTTTTTCCTGTTGAGAATTCTAACACATTTATTGTCTATTTGCTTCCTCATATCTAAATACTTATTTTTTTCTTCCTCAATGGTAAATAAAATATCATGTATGATTTTTTCCATTAATGTAATCTATTTGTTCCATCAAACCACACATTTCATGCTCATTATTTCTAATAATTGCTTTCATAAGGTCAAAGCCTCAACCATCAAACATATCAATTAACACATTATAAAATTCGGTACCGTCTTTTACATTGTTTGGAAACTTCCAAACAGGTAAACCTTTAGGTAAAATATTGAGCTGTATACATTCATTCAAATAGGCATTATCCATATCCAATGTTTTATTCTTAAATAGCAAATCATTTAATTTTTGTAAATTGCCAGCATAAGTTAAACTAGAATCATTTTTCTCGATATTAGTGCCATTAAAAATAACTTTTTGCTTCAGCCATACATTTAAATTAGGCGAATTGTTAGAGCAGTCACCTTATAAAGAAGCAGACTGTTGTGCATTCTCATTAGCACTATTCCGCCCACTCTGCGGAATAACAACTTTTTTATCCAACAATATCCTAAGAAAGCTGTCCACACTATCAAGTCCAGCAATTCTGCCCTCCGTTTGACTCAAATTAGTCAAACTACTTGTTTGGTGGAACCGGCATCTTTGTTAGATCCATTACTACCATTGTTAAAGTATGCACATTGATTTCCTGGTATAGAACCCTCTCTGTAATGCTGCATAAGCGAGACACATAGGGAGTCAAAAGTTGTACTAACTGGGTGAGCTGCCCAATAAGTAGCGGTAGTTCATCAGCTTTATGTGAATTATCGGTTGAACCTGCCGGCGATAAACTCCCCTCCGCCTCCATAAAACTAGTAACCAAATCCAAGGAGTAACAAATGCGAAACAAGTAACTGATAACCACAAAAATGCACAGATGAAGGGAAGTGACCTCCGGACTCTCAAACCGTTTAAAAATACTTTATTCTATATATATATCCAACATTAAACGCTTAACGAATCACCGCGTTTTTAATCTAATACAGACTTCATCAGACAAACGTAGAAATCAATTACATTGCTTTTATACAAACACTTAACATTTGAATTATCCAATAGCTTTGGTTAATCAAACTCATTAATATGTAAACATACCACTCGATAATGCTGGCAATCACAATAAACATAACACGAATTCCTCCAAAATGCAACCACTACTTCTCTCTTTATATAGCTTCTCGGACAATGCCCATCATAAACATGTCAATCACACCAAAATTCACGTTTATAATAAATCATAATCAACTTTAAAAACTCAGTTTAAAGTACAGCTAAAACCTCATTCATTATATAAATTATGTGAACATTACCCGAAGTGGACAACTGTGATCATTACAACTAAAAACATTTCATTTCATGTATACTTCATGTAAACCATTCAAATGGGAACACAGAAAGACAAAAAAATCTAAAATGTCTAAAATGTATAAATATGTGTAAATATATAAATATGTTTGAGAATAAATATAATAAATATATGACATATTTAAATATATATATAATAAAATCCCATAGTTGAAGTACACATCATAAAAACATATCATGAAACGACAATCCATAACTTATTATATAATGATTAATAATTAATAATTGATGTGCAATGAACAATAGATAGCATATATAATAAAACTAAAATGACTACTAAAATGAAAATTATTGATATTATAATCTAGCAGCCCTCAATTTGAGAACGGGTGCAAGGGAAATACCATCATTCATACCTGGATATTTATTTGCTTCTAAAACAATTTGCCAGTATAATTCGCAATATTCAGTTTTGGTTTCCCACATACCACCCTTTCATCCTTCAGGACTTCCTCAATAATGAAAAATGTATATTTTGCTAGGGGACAAATAGTACTATGTAAGGCATTGCTTTCGTTCTTATTTTTTATATCGTTCATATGTTCATAGATTCTCCTTCTTATTTTCCTTTCAGTTTTTCCAACGTAGAATCCTGAGCATATTTCACATATAGCAATGTATATAACTCCATTAGTCTCACAAGTACTATGTGTCCTACTTAGTATTTCTCTCCCTCTAGATTCAATATAAATACTTTCTTTGTTAGCCATAAATGTGCACTGAGTACACATCCCACATGGGTATGTCCCTCTTAACTTAGTAGTATTTCTAGAGGCACTATTCCTTATCATAAAACAATCTTTGATATTTCGCCCCCTCCTATATATCATTTTTAATGTATCTTTATATTCTAACTTCAAATCTGTTAAACTTGTGAACTTATTCCATTCTTTGTTAAATACATTCCAAATCACCTCTGAGTCTCCACTATAATCAGTAATAAAAGCACTTTTGAAAGTTTTGTCTCTATCATGTATATATTGAATTGTGTCTAAATTATTGTTGTGATTAATTTCAACTTCTCTAACATCTGTAATCACCAATTTCTTCCCTAATATAAGTTCAAATCTATCATTTCGTCCATTAATAACTTCATTTCTTATTTTATTACAAAGTTCCAAAGGGTAACCTCTTTCTAAAAATAATTTCCCAAAAATTCACATTCATCATAAAATCTTCATCACTGGATGTCATCCTACAAATTCTAACAAATTGACCTTTTATAATGCTTTTTTTCTGATGTAGCAGATGCCCACTACTAAAATGTAAATATGAATTAGAGAACGTTTTCTTCCTATATACTTTTGACCTAAATGAATTGGTATCTTTAATTAATTTCACATCTAAATAATTCATTTCATTTGAACCTATCTCATAAGTAAATCTTAAAAAATCTGTTGTATTATTTATATATACTATAAATTCCTCTAATCTTTCTTTACTATCCAACCAAAAAATAACTATATCATCAAGGAAGCGTTTGTATAACAACCAACTATTCTTATAAATACTATTATAAATATATTTTCTTTCCCATGTATTCAAAACCATGTTAGCATATAAGGGGGCACATCTTGCCCCATAGCCACCCTACTAGATTGATGGTAGTACTCACCTTGGAAAAAATATATAATTATGTTTTAAGACCATCTCCATCAAATTAAGGCAAGTATAAACTTCATTATTGTTTAACTCACCAGTAAATCTTATAGCTTCTTCGAACCACTCTAATCCTATATCATGTGGTATAGATCCAAACAGGTCTGCCACATCTATAGTTATAAATATAAGCTGTTGTTGAAATAAATCAGTAGCAATATTCCTCAAAAAGTCCCAGGAATCTTTTAAAAATCATTCACCCATCATCATCAATTTTTTTTAATGTCACATCTACATATCTAGCCAACGGTGAGATAACAGAACCTTCTGCAGCCACAATCGGACGCAGTGGTGGATCTAGTATATCTTTATGAACTTTTGGGATGCCGAAAATGGAAGGTATTTTTGGTTTATTATTATGTAACAATTCAAACATTTCTTTCACTATGTAGCCTTCCAAAAACAAATCATAAAGGGCTAAGTATATTTTCCTATAACCAATATGAATCTCATTCTTAGAAATACAACCATATTTAGACTCATTTTGTAAAATTTCTAACATTTTTGCTTCATAGGTAATATTGCTCATCAAAACAATTCCCCCACCTTTATCGGGTTTCATAACCCTCAAATTTTCATTTTCTTTTAACTTTTGCATTAAAACTTTTTCTTCTGTGGACAAGTTTGATGCAAATCTAATTTTCTTTATTACCATTCTCAATTCATTTTCCATTAAATTTTCGAAATTTTTTAACTGTGGGTGAATGGGTGGGTTCCAAACGCTTCTCCTTTTTAACAAATTAGAATCATTATTGTCATTTTGCATACCTTCAAATATTAACTTTAAATTAATCTTCCTAACGAACATTTTTAAATCAATAATAAGATGACTGATGTCACTTTTAGTTCTAGGGACAAAATTCAAACCTTTAGAAAACAATTTAAAATAAGTATCATTTATTTCTAAGTCAGTGTAATTAAGGATGTTAAAATTATCACAAGAAAAAACATGTTCTATACTAATGTTTGTATTTGGTTCACCACTCAGTGGATCAAAATAACCCCTTATCCCCTCCCCCTCTCCCTCCATCCATTCTGCCGACAGTTCACATTGCGTTGATTCCTGATCCTCTCTGACCTCCGGAGAGTGGGATATTCTAAATGGTCATATCTATCTTGTATCTCTTCAGGGTAAGCCTCTTCATTTCCGTAATCTAGTGCATCATGTCTTTCCTTACCAAATCCTGAATATGCATCCGTGTTATAATTGAACATAATTCTGGGTTTGGGGTACTGTGTATGATGTTCATATTCAAATTTGTCCCTAATTATTTTTCTTTTTTTCCTATTGAAAATTCTAACACATTTATTGTCTATTTGCTTCTTCAAATCTAAATACTTATTTTTCTCTTCCTCAACAGTAAATAAAAGATCCTGTATAATTTTCCCATTGATGTAATCAATTTGTTCCATTAAAATACACATATCATATTCATTATTTCTAATAATTGCTTCCATGAGGTCAAAACCCCAACCATCAAACATATCAATTAAAATATTATAAAATTCTGTACCTTCTTTTACATTGTTTGGAAACTTCCAAACACGTAAACCTTTGGGTACAATTTTAAGCTTTATACAATCCTTTAAATAGGCATTGTCCATATCCAATGCTTTATATTTAAGTAACAAATCATTTAATTTTTGTAAACTGCCAGCATAAGGTAAGCTAGAGTCATTTTTTACCATATTAATGTCATTAAAATTGACTTTTTGCTTCAGCCATACATTTAAATTAGGCGAATTATTAGAGCAGTCACCTTGTAAAGAACCAGTCTGCTGTGCATTCTCATTAGCACTATTCTGCCCGCTCCACGGAATAACAGCTTCTTTATCCATCAATAATCTAGGAAAACTGTCCACACCATCAGGTACAGCAATTCTGACCTCCGTTTGACTCAAACTGGTCAAACTACCTTGGTTGGTGGAGCCAGAATCGTGATTTTATCCATTGATGCCATTGTTGAAATAAGCACATTGATTTCCCGGTATAGGACCCTCTCTGTAGTGCTGCGTGAGTGAGACACATAGGGGGGTCAAAAGTTGTACTAACTTGGTGAGCTGCTCGATAAGCAGCGGTAGTTCGTCAGCTTTTTGTGAAATGCCGGTCCGACATGCCGGCGATTATCTCCCCTCCGCATCCATCCAACTAGTAACCAAAACAAGGAATACAAATGCGAACCAAACAACTGGTAACCAGAAAAATGCACAGTTGAAGGGAAGTAACCTCCAGACTCTCGAACCGTTTAAAATATTTTATTGTATATAAAACAACATATAAAGTTAAACGCTTAACAAATCACCGCGTTTTTCATCCGTTAACACAGACTTCGCCAGACAAACAAAAGACTTAATTACATTGCTTTTATACAGACAATTAGCATTTGAATAGACCAATAAATACCACCATATAAATATCTAAAATCTAGAAAATTCTAAACAGATATCTGAGTTAAATAAATATAATAAATAAATCATATAATTAATTACACATGAAGAATAAACAATAAAATGAAAAATATATAAATATATCAACTGAATCAAGCATGTAATACATTATGTACAATACCCACATAACAAGCATATTATAAAGGTATATTTATGTTCTAGCTTCAAATCTGATAAACTTGTGAACTTATTCCATTCTTTACTGAATACATTATGAATCACTTCTGAGTCCACACTAAAATCAGTAATAAAAGCACTTGTAAAAGTTTTGTCTCTATCATGTACATGTTGAATTATGTCTAAATTATTATTATTATAATTTTCATCTTCTCTAACCTCTGTAATCACCAATTTCTTCCCTAATATGGGTTCAAATCTATCCTTTCGTCCATTAGTGACATCATTTCTTATTTTATTGATGAGTTCCTTAGGATAACCTCTTTCTATAAATAATTTCCCCAAAAATTCACATTCTTCATAAAAATCTTCATCACTCGATGTCATCCTGCAAATTCTAACAAATTGACCTTTTATAATGCTTTTTTTCTGATGTAGCGGATGCCCACTACTAAAATGTAAATATGAATTAGAGAACGTTTTCTTCCTGTATACTTTTGACCTAAATGACTTGGTATCTTTAATTAACTTCACATCCAAGTAATTCATTTCATTTAAACAAATCTCATAAGTAAATCTAAGAAAATCTGTTGTATTATTTATATATAATATAAATTCCTCTAATCTTCCTTTGCTATCCAACCAAAAAATAACTATATCGTCTAAGAAGCGTTTGTATAACAACCAACTATTCCTATATATACTGTTGTATATATATTTTCTTTCCCATGTGTTTAAAACCATATTGGCATATAGGGGGGCACATCTTGCCCCCATAGCCACCCTACTAATTTGATGGTAGTACTCACCTTGGAAAAATATATAATTATGTTTTAAGACCATCTCCATCAAATTAAGGCAAGTATAAACTTCATTATCATTTAACTCACCAGTAAATCTTATAGCTTCTTCGAACCACTCTAATCCTATATCATGTGGTATAGATCCAAACAGGTCTACCACATCTATAGTTATAAATATAAGCTGTTGTTGAAACAAATCAGTAGTAATATTCCTCAAAAAGTCCCAGGAATCTTTTAAAAATGATTCACCCATCATCAATTTTTTTAATGTCACATCTACATATCTAGCCAACGATGAGATAACAGAACCTTTTGCAGCCACAATCGGACGCAGTGGTGGATCTAGTATATCTTTATGAACTTGCAGGATGCCGAAAATAGAAGGTATTTTTGGTTTATTATTATGTAAAAATTCAAACATTTCTTTCACTATGTAGCCTTCCAAAAACAAATCATATAGGGCTAAGTATATTTTCCTATAACCAATATGAATCTCATTCTTAGAAATACAACCATATTTAGACTCATCTTGTAAAATTTCTAACATTTTTGCTTCATAAGTAATATTGCTCATCAAAACAATTCCCCCACCTTTATCGGGTTTCATAACCCTCAAATTTTCATTTTCTTTTAACTTTTGCATTAAAACTTTTTCTTCTGTGGACAAGTTTGATGCAAATCTATTTTTCTTTATTACCGTTCTCAATTCATTTTCCATTAAATTTTCAAAATTTTTTAACTGTGTGTGAATGGGTGGGTTCCAAACGCTTCTCCTTTTTAACAAATTAGAATCATTATTGTCATTTTGCATACCTTCACATATTAACTTTAATCTTCCTAACAAACATTTTTAAATCAATAATAAGTCGACTGATGTCACTTTTAGTTCTAGGGACAAAATTCAAACCTTTAGAAAACAATTTAAAATAAGTATCATTTATTTCTAAGTCAGTGTAATTAAGGATGTTAAAATTATCACGAGAAAAACATGTTCGATACTAATGTTTGTATTTGGTTCACCACTCAGTGGATCAAAATAACCCCTTATCTCTTCCCCCTCTCCATCCATCCATTCTGCTTATAGTTCACATTGCGTTGATTCCTGATCCTCTCTGACCTCCGGAGGGGGGGATACTCTAAAGGGTCATATCTATCTTGTATCTCTTCAGGGTAAGTCTCTTCATTTCCGTAATCTAGTGCATCATGTCTTTCCTTATCAAATCCTGAATATGCATCCGTGTTATAATTGAACATAATTCTGGGTTTGGGGTACTGTGTATGATGTTCATATTCAAATTTGTCCCTAATTATTTTTCTTTTTTTCCTATTGAAAATTCTAACACATTTATTGTCTATTTGCTTCTTCAAATCTAAATACTTATTTTTCTCTTCCTCAACAGTAAATAAAAGATCCTGTATAATTTTCCCATTGATGTAATCAACTTGTTCCATTAAATTACACATATCATATTCATTATTTCTAATAATTGCTTTCATGAGGTCAAAACCCCAACCATCAAACATATCAATTAAAATATTATAAAATTCTGTACCTTCTTTTACATTGTTTGGAAACTTCCAAACACGTAAACCTTTGGGTACAATGTTAAGCTGTATACATTCCTTTAAATAGGCATTGTCCATATCCAATGTTTTATATTTAAGTAACAAATCATTTAATTTTTGTAAATTGCCAGCATAAGGTAAGCTAGAATCATTTTTTACCATATTAGTGTCATTAAAATTGACTTTTTGCTTCAGCCATACATTTAAATTAGGCAAATTATTAGAGCAGTCACCTTGCAAAGAACCAGTCTGCTGTGCATTCTCATTAGCACTATTCTTCCCACTCAGCAGAATAACAGCTTCTTTATCCATCAATAACCTAGGGAAACTGTCCACACCATCAGGTCCAGCAATTCTGCCCTCCGTTTGACTCAAATTGGCCAAACTATCTTGGTTGGTGGAACCAGCATTGTGATTTAATCCATTGATGCCATTGTTGAAATAAGTACATTGATTTCCCGGTATAGGACCCTCTCTGTAGTGCTGCATGAGCGAGACACATGGGGGGGGGTCAAAAGTTGTACTAACTGGGTGAGCTGCCCGATAAGCAGCGGTAGTTCATCAGCTTTTTGTGAAATGCCGGTCCGACATGCCGGCGATGAACTCCCCTCCGCCTCCATCCAACTACTAACCAAAACAAGGAGTACAAATGCGAACCAAACAACTGGTAACCACAAAAACGCACAGTTGAAGGGAAGTAACCTCCGGACTCTCGAACCGTTTAAAATATTTTATTGTATATAAAACAACATATAACGTTAAACGCTTAATGAATCACAGCGTTTTTCATCCAT